>NW_028259343.1:0-50170 GCF_977971745.1 Zootermopsis nevadensis | reverse complement strand
GGCATCTCACTAATTGTTGAATACCTATGTACGCGCATCTAATTATAGGGCTGATACTAACCAAATGTAACACAGACGTAATTAGCTATAAGAAGATGAAAGGGGTTTGGTAAGCATTTTGTAGTTATTGCAAACCTTTTTATACATTTTCAAGATTTCCATCACCAACTGTTTTGATATGGGCGACAGGAAGTCTTTATCTTGTCCACTGAAGACAAGTTTATTGTTTCGTCTTCAATTACATGCACAGCTGCAAATGGCCCGCTGAGGTCAGCACGCCCGGACTTTGAAGGGTCAGAGAAGGTTGTCAACACTGCATCTTTCAAATTACACGACATATTATTTGCAAATGATATCTTATGACGCCAACTAATTGACTATATGGCTTACCGAACCCGAAGGTTCATCACCGAATTAACCAAAGCCCTGTCCTGGGCCAACAAAATCCAGGCTCCTTCAACTTCTGTCTCCCATAGATCCCGCCTGACATTATCCTCCCATCTACGTCTAGGTCTACCCAGCGGTCTCTTCCCTTCGGGTATCCCAACCAGTACCCGGTGCACACCTCTTGTCTCATCCATGTGCGCTACATGCCCCGCCCATCTCATTCTTCTCGACTTAATCACCCTGACAATATTGGGGGAGGAATATAAATTTTGAAGTTCATTATGCAGTTTTCTCCAGACCCCATCGTCTGCTCTCCTAGGCCCAAATATCCTCCCTTAGAGTGAGAGACCACGTTTTGAACCGATGCAAGACAACTGGCAGAATTATTGTTTCGTATATTATAATCTTCAGGTTCTTAGAAATCAGTCGTGAAGACAAAATATTTTGAACTGAGCAGTAGCAGGCATTTTCGGAATTTAGCCTCCCCCTAATTCCGTCGTGAATAAATTTTGATTTGTTATTGTTGTTTCATTGTTCCGTAAACCCGCGTACTATATAGTAACAGTATCAGAACTTTAACCTGATTTTCGACCACTTTCAAGGTCACTGACAATTTATTCTGGCCGATTAAACGCACGACGTCGCTTTCATTGCTATCGTAAACCACGTGCACTCTTAGCTTCGTGTTGTTGATGATGTGTCCGTGCTATGAATGCTTTTACGAAATCTTGTGACGTATTCGAGTATGGTGACCAAAGAACGTAGAAGCGAAAATCAAGGTAATGCATCGTGGAGATGTACTTTGTATGTCGACTGTTGAACGTTTGAATACAGTCTCGCGAATAATGGTATACGTTGTAAGTGTGCTCGTAGATGTGGAAATGGAGTGCTGACAAGAGTAGGTTTTCTCTCTGCGTTTCTGATAATGTCATCTCTGGTCGCGACGACGATGGCGCCATCATTCTACTTCGTGTGTTTGGGATTGTTTGACTAAGATATTTTGTTGTGACTTCTGCTTCTGTTTTGTAGCGTGATTATTAATCTTTTCTGTATTTGTTAAGAAATATTGAAATAATTTGCTAAGAGCTTAATATTTTTTATTACATTATCATTTATCTTTATTAATGAGGTCAATATTTCTGTAGAATGTTTCCCTGATTTATTTCTTTCATGTTTTCCAGACTGCTTTTATTTTGTTTTTTTGCTCGAGGCTGTTTAGTCTGGTTGTCACATTTAATCTGATTTAGACCTCGAGAAAGTAAGTATCTTGTAATATTTCGTGCAGTGAATTTTCATTACTTGGTTGTTCCACTATTGACAAATTAGGTAATCTTTTTTTATCTTTGTGATCCAGTCATTCTTTTCAGATATTTTATCACTGTTTTGGTGGTGAAACTTGCTTATACATTTTTAAGAGATTATTTAGGAATGTGTTGAATTTTGAATCTACATCAAGGCTGTTTAATACTGAGTGCCAATTTTCATTCGATGTGTTATACATTCTTTAATAGTGTCTTCATTTCTGAGTCTGATTGATATTCTGTACTTATGATAACTGGAGATCGACTTTTTTATTATTAATATTACTAGAAGTCATACATCGTGATCAGATGGAGTAATTTTGGATTCTTATGGGGAAATTAACTATTGCCATGACATTGGAAGATGCTAGTCGATCATTTTACACATTTTTATGGTGACTTTCAATAAGATAATTTGTATTGATGATAATGGGACCACAGTTGACGATGTTGTGCTGTAGGTTTAAAAAGATAATTTATAATGCTTTGTAACTTGTTTAGGAAAGTCAGCATTGCCAGTGGGGGCTCTATATATAGCTAGGACATATATGTTGGAATGTTTAGATTCCAATTGCACAATGCAGCGTCTATTTCTTGTTATTTTAGTGACACAATACATTTATCTAATTAAATTTTAGGTTCTTTTTGGCAATAATACTTGCACCTTCTTTTACCATATTTCATCTAGAGTAAGTACTTCCAAAAGTAACATTTTCAAGTTTTACCTCTGGTGTTGGGTTAAACACAGATTAGGGTGTGTGTTTATTATTAATGGACACTGATAGTTGATCAGTTTTGTTTGAAAGTCCTCTTATGTTATGATGGTGCACCACAGAATTGTTATCTTGATTGTATTCTGAATTTAGAACTGGTTTATTAGCATTGATGTAGACATCTTTCAGGTATTTGGTGACAGATTTGGGCTTAAGCCTAAAAGAAGGGTTAGATCTTACATCAGTGATTACAGGTATCCAGTTTGCACCTAATCTAATTAGCAGTGAGTTGCACAAGCTTCTACTTGCCTTCTGAATTAAGTTGTAATCCGTGTCTGGTATGATCATTCCTATTTAAGGATGAATTGTCAGTTAATCCAATATGTGATTTGTCTGCATTCCAAAGCGCACACTCAAGTAGAATATTTCCACTCCCCACCAACTTGTCTATATTGGGCCTGTCATGGTTGCAAAAGGAAAGTACTAGAAATCTGTTGACTTTGTACATTATGATTGCATAATGTCATGAAAGAGAAATTTATGGGTTCTTACTTGTTCAGTAAGCTCCTGATTATGAGTGTTTGGAATATTCATGCATTACTAATTTTTTAAATAAGCACAGGTGAAATAGGCCTTCAACTTACTTGTGGGGTGGGGGTGGGGGTTCTAAAGAAGGTGGATGAAAATCATAATAAAATTCTACTGACAGTAAAACAAAGGCTTCGTGTACTTAGGAAATTTGAGAACAGAAAATGGGCAACAGAATTTATAATAAAAGTATGTGATAGGGATTGAGTGATTCCATCCTTGAAAGAACACCATATACCAGGCTGACCTACTGATGGCGTATTTTGGGCATAGTTTTCTGGGAGTCCAGTAACACTGGTTTGATTATGGGGAAACTTTCTCCAGAGTTAGTAAGAAATGAGGAAATCAAAAGTTCATGTCATGGTGCGTGCTATGAGAAGTTTTGAAAAGATTGACAGTGAACTGAAAAATGGCTTCAGACTGAGAGTGAAGATACTGTGCCTGTTACAGATTTATTTTTATGGAAGCCCCACAACCCAAATGTTACGTCGAGTTTGAAATCTGTGTGTGTATCTTGTGTTTTCTTTTGATTTGTTTGCCAGCTTTTCCAACACAGACCTTGCCCATGAATTTAAGGTGCAGTGTGTCTTTTATGTGAATGTTCGTTGCTGGTCTTGCTGTTGTTCATTTTGTTTGAGAACATTTGTTGAAACTATCTTCACTATACCAGTGTTGAAATCTTGCAGGGATTGTGACTGGATGTTGATGTGCTGGTCAGGAGATTGCTTCTGCTTTGCAAGAATTCACATGCCCATATTATTCACTTGTTACAGAACTTTCATTCAGAATTTGAATGACTTTTTTATTGTAATGACAGCTTTTGAGCACGTATTTAAATACAAGGATACAATTTGGTCCAATATAATATGGGCTTTTATAGAAATTCCCTCAATGCACAACATTTACATTTTATGATATTCGTGCAGAGATAACCGTATGGAAATGACAGATGTAACTTGGGACACTCTTAATGTCTGTCACATCTATCGTAGGTGATATACCATTGCCATTGGTTTAAATTTTTGTCATGTTCATCTTCATTGATGAATTGGTATACTAGTTTGCAGGCTGATCAGCATTGATAATTTTGCTAAAGAGCATTCACCAGTTGATTAGGCTGTTTTTTGTTAGAAAAAGAAAGTTGATTTTTAAATATTATTTGCACGAGTTTCAGCTGCAAAAGGTTAAAGTTTATACTTGAGGAAGCACCCCACTGTTTCAAGGTACCAGATTGTAAGTGGTAGGGTGTGTGTCATTACATGTTTTGGGGCGGAATTCTGCAGCATGGCGTCGTTACATACTGTTATTTCATTATACTCTTATTTCTTTCAACGTCAATAATCACACATTTCCCAAATGCTTGGGGTTTTATCTAATTTTTTATTCTACATTATTTAGCTTATTTAAAAACTCAGGTTTCCCTTGATATTCGCATAAATCTTTTGCCTTTTACTGAAGATTTCTGTTGAGGGGAACATATGGTTCATACAGTTTCATTCCTACATTTAGATTACTGATTTATTTTTTTAACTTTGTTGTATTGAGAATGTCAGAAAAAAGAAGACTTCTGTGCAGTTTTGGGATCTAACGTAATATTATTCTCAAACACTACCGTGTCCTTATCAATTCACTATTACAAATTTCATTGCCCATGTCAAATCCTAGATGAAAACTGCTTGTATTTTCTTTATACATGCTGTATGTTCACAGCAATGGAACCTGGTCCATCAAGAAAGAGAGTAAAGCATGTTGTTCAGGATCAGCTGTCTGGCTTGCAGGAAGATCCAGCTGCGTGTGCCAGCGGCCCGTCTAAAGGGTAAGTGTTCATCATTACTTCTCTCTGATGTACAGAGAATATTTCTTTCAGCACAGGGAACCTGTAAAATTATGAAAGTAAACCACCAGGTGTATCGGAAGTCTTGACCTGATAATTTTCTAGTGATGTGTAGTGCAGTGAAATCGGCTTTCCTGTGTTATGTACCGTGGTGATACTTTATTGAGAGTGTATTGAACACGGCCTATTGAAGCAACGCATGTGGGGTCAGGATGCTCAGTCATGAGCAATTCGGTTAGAGAGAGAGAGAGAGAGAGCGGCTTGCTTGCACGAAACTTGTGACTGGTGGCAAGTGACGATGTCTTGCGCTTGCGCAGGACCCCGCCTTGTTTTAGTTTCTTTGTGTTTTGAGGGTCAGTTCCCTTCATAACTCTTGGACCCAGGTATTAAATCAGAATATTCATTGCAGTGTGGATCGTTATGGTTTTCCTGTTGTCATTCGGTTATCCTTTAAGACGCTGCAACGTACGTTCATATTCGTTTTTTGCAATTTGAGGTTGTGTTGTGTTGAGTTGTTTGCGAATGTTGTGCGGGCGGTGATTGGAAGAAGAACGCTAGAAATTGACTGCATATTCGAATGTATGTGACTTGGGCAAGGGAAATTGAGTACGTTTATGCATTAATATTGTGGGTATTTTACACGTGCCATTCTGAGAAGTAAATAACTTCACTCGATTCACGCGTAATGACAAAGCCGCTACTTGTCCTTTGTTCGTGGTTTGAACGCATATCGCCATCTTCATAACTGAGGACTGAGTTGGAAATATGTTTGTAACATACTTTATTTTTGTAAAAAGCCTGGAATGTCATTGCCCAAGAATCTCTACTGTTATTGTTTGTGTATGTATGATTGAAAATTAAATTTCTTTAAGATTTTTTCTTGTGGTAAATGTTTGAACACTGTTATTTGTTTTTTCGGACAGGAATAAGTTGTCAAAAGTAATACTGTCCTCTCATCTTGCCAAAGATTTGGCCTGTTTTTATGAATGTGTTGCTGTAAAGGATCTAAAACTTGAATTTATCATCTTTGGTTTTTGAAGGTGTTTCGTCTCATCGTGATCAACATCAACATTATGGATTAAGTTTTGGCCTGCCCCATATACAGGGATTAAAGTTATTCTGTTTTTTTTTTCAGGCATTCCTGGATTGTTCTACTCTTCGGTTTATGTTGATAAAGTGGCTTTGGAATTCTGTTCTCATGCATCTTTTCATAGTTTTCATGTTGTCCTCATATTTATTATTGGTTCTTCTGTATTATCTTTGTTACATTTAAGATCCGGCATTCTGTATCCTGCAGTTTCTGTGAGGAATCACATTCCTATTGTTTCATTAATAGCCAGTGTCACGAGATGTGACAAGTTAAATTTCCATACTGAAATTTTATCTCAGTACTTATTTGATGCTGTTCTGTTTGGAAGTACCCTTTCAAACCTGTTACAGCAAATACCGAGCTTCTGTAATTTTATAAGTTGCTGTGGAATTTTGAAAACCTAGTCTTTGATTGTCCCCTTTATTTCATTGATGTCATCGAAACCTTTTCGCTTTGAATTCTAAATTGAGTTTTTGGAAGAACGAAAAGTCGCGCAATACTAAATGCGGAGGAATATGTTAAGAAATGCGCAACAGCCGGAATGGTTGTCAGAAATTTCTGCACAAACAACAGAGTGAAGAAAGCAATCACAACATTTTATTTAGAAAAACTTATATATGAAATAAACTCCCAATACAGATTTCTGTTTACATCAAAAGAGGAGGACATTCTATGTGCTCCTTGCATTTGAGTGAACTCGTCTGGCCTCTTTTATGATTCATCATACTAGACCTGTTAATTTTGAAGATTTGTTTTGGGGTTACCCATGAACCATTGTTTTATCACTTCTGATTTTCTTGGAAAGGAAATAAGGTTCTTTCTGAAGTTTTCCAGGAGTTTTGACACATTGACTTGACTCTACTTCCGCTTGTAAGTCAGCAGATGAGACAAATTTTGCAGCAGTATGTTGGTTCTTAAGATTTTGTATCAGAATGAGAATCCATCCTTATTAACTTACATTTGGTGAGATGTCTGATTTATTTGTAAACAAGTCCCCTAATTTGTATAACTTTTTATCTGCTTTACTGTTGGACTGTAAAATTTCAGTATCTTCGATGAAAGTCATTTTATTTTTTTTTAAATTTTGAAACAGCTTACCTATTTGAGGTCTGCTAATTGTTTCTTCTGTCAAAGATATTTCTGAAATGTTGCAGATGTCTATAGCAATATTGCTTATTTCATATGTTCTGCTAGTTTTTAAGAAATGTAAATTGCAAGTACGACACATGACCTTACATCGAGATTCATAACCTCTAAATGATACATCCTGTGATTTTGAATTTATGGAGAATGATTTAACAGATTGTACTGTGCCATCATCCGTAACAGAGGAACTTTGTACTGACAGAACTGTTTAGATTTATGTACTTTTATATTAACAGTTTTATAATGGTTGTTTCTGTTGAAATTAGAAAAACGTATCAGCATTTTGATGTTGTGATCTTTTTGTTTCTGGTGTCGCTGGGCTTCCATTGAGATCTTCGATGAATTGTTTTGGAAGACACACATTTCTTACAACTGCTCAGATTCCTTCAACAAACTTACTGAAAAGTCTGGTTATGTTTCTTCGCTCATCCTAATTTTACCATAATATTGCTGAGATGCTTTGCAGCCTCAGTCATTTGGGTGATGAGTAAGTCAGATGATAACTGGATCTTGGTGACTGACGCACAGATGCTGAATCATTTCACGTTTTTCAGTATATGCATACTCACTATGTTTCCACTCAGTGTGCATAAATGTTACGTGTGTTATTTAATAGTAAGATATTGTTTAATTACCAGGTGACTTTACGTCATGTTGTAAGTCAGGCAAGAGTTTATAGTTTATTTTCAGCTATCATCTGTTTTTGTTTTTTTGAAATTTCTGTAATTGAATAAAATATGAGAATTTTCCTTAATCAGCTTTGGTTGCCCAAGAAATGGATTGGTTGGACAAACTAGAGAAGCGATTAGGGAAATCACTTAGTCAGATGACCAGACATAAGATGGCTGTCTTCTGTGGTCTGGTATAAGTTTACCAGTGATCATTGTCTTTGGATTTGTCACTGTGGAAACCTCAAATGTTACATATTCAGTGAATCTGAAATTTACCTTCTGAGGATAATGCATGTAGACTATTTACTGTGAAGGTGATGAGTGCAGGCATTAACACATTTTTTTCCCTCGTAACTGAATGAATAGGAGTAGGGTAGTTTTGAGGGGAGAGTCTACTTTAGGGCAGTTTTCTTGCATTTATGTGAAAATACTAAGGAGACCCCACAAAAATCCTCGGTCAGAATAACTGAGTTTGAAACCTTTGAGAAGACTCCATATCTGCAGGCTATGTAGCAGTTACATTCTGAACTGGCTTATATTCATTTTCACATCTCTTGTTGAAATTTATGGATCAGAGTGAGTTCTGAGGAAATGGTCTTTCAGGGTAGCTTGCAAGGTTATAATTCTTATTTCAGTCTTCTGCACATCTCCTTGATGAGTAAACACATTAAAGAACAAACAATTTATATGGAGTTGTGTTTGAAGATTATGGAATTCCTGCAAATGATCGGTCTTTTGGCTTATATCCTAAAAAGTGTCATTCCTGGATCGCTTTCGAAGTCACTATAGCTACTTTTATGTTTTGTGAAAGTAAATGATTTAGCAATTCTTTTGAAGGACCTTGAAAACTACATTCGAAATCATCTAGAAGCTCGCCTGGCCAAGATCCAGGATATTGGACGTCATTTTGTGGATGATGGCATCATGTCACAGACAGTGAAATCAGATGTGGAGGCTACTACATCAAGGTGGAGTCGTCTGAGTCAGCAGGTAGAAATAGGGAATTCATTACTTGCTTCTTAAGTCAGCATGATGAGATGAAAGTCTGATAATGTGTAATAATGTGATTGCTCCGTATTAATCTGCTTACCTGTTTGTTTTGACTATTGTACTTTTAAGTTGCCCTCAGTGGACTTGTGGTTAGCGTTTTCGCCACTGGACCCAGGGTTCACGGGTTCAAACCCAGCCAAGGTCGGTGGACTTTTAAGGATGATAAAACTTTCTTCAGAGGGGAAGTAAAGCCGGCGGTCTCATGTCATAGTTTTAGGGCATGTAAAAGAACCTTATGAGCAGGAACAAGATGTTTTGTAAGCAAAATTCATTGGCCATTTCTCACCCGTATCTCTGTTTTTGGAGTTGCAGCCATTTTTACTGTGGTCTGCTTATTGAAAAAAGCAATTTCGGTCATGGCACTGTCCTTTCATGTCTAGTTTCCAAGCAACAGGAAGCACCATCACCAGCACTCAAATTCAGGACTGAGTTTTTGACTTTTCTAAAATATCTTCTTGGTTTCCAGGAAGAAGCACTTCAAATTTCATATGAATTAGAATATATTTTTTTGAACTGTAAGCAAACACACACACAACTCCGAAATTGAAATTAAGATTACCAACCCTATGAAAGTTATTTTTACCAAAAGATCACATGGGGATGATGTCTTGTCAGTGACATCTGAATGTAAGCTAGATGAAACACGCAATGTTGCCACAACAAATAATACTTCATTCATTGTTTGTAGTTGCGTGATTTTTGTTGTTTTGGAAGTTTGAATACTGTAAATGACCTACGTCGTATGTTTACAGAAACTGACATATGTATTGAAGTTACGTTTAGTTGAAACTTGAGGAACGAAATAGAGAACATCTAATTTTGAAGAGTGTCTCTGATGAAGTAATCTCATTTGACAGTGAAATTGAACCAGCTTGTTGTGGCAGTATGGCATCTGGTAATAAGAATAATTCAATTAAAATCTAAAATAAAATTTGGCCAATACCATGACATCCATTGAATTCTCTTGGTGTCCATCATTTTGTTGAAGGTCTCGGTTACTGGACGATATAAGCGTTGATCTGTGTGAACAAATGTTCCTAAGCTTTAAGGGTTAAGTGTCCCATTAATTTGTGTGTGTGTGGTTGGTTGAATAGGACTATATGGTCCTGTTGTGTCATGATATTGTTATAATGTTTGTATATTCAGACAAATAGCACTGTGTATGTCCAAAATGCTTCTAAGGCTTGACAGTACGTCAAAGATTAATTTTTAACCTAATCATCCACTTTAAGGAAAGGATTCTCTAACTAACATTCACTTGAAATTTTCAAACAATTTGGAATAATTAAAAGGAATTTTGTTTTCCTGCAGAATGTCAAAATCGGACTAAACAGTCTAAAGGCAGTTTAAAATGCCCCTGTTTATATCATTATGACTGTGTATATATTTGAGGGAATGAAGTTCAGACTTCAGCTCTACTTAAAATACCCACGAGTTTATGAGATTGTCATTTTTTATTGGGAAGAAATTGAACTCTTTATATATCATAAAAGCAAGCTGTATCATACTGCAGTACTGTGGGATGTGCTATAGTTTACTACTCTTTCCAGGCAGGTGATACAATACCTTGCTCTGCTAATCCCATTGATACTCTTCAGTCAAATCACCCCTACCCCTGTCTAAATGTCTCCCCCCCTTACAAGGGTCCTGCAGCATACGTATTTGGTCCAAATATTGAACAAAAAAATCTGAGAATGCTCTTTGCTGTTTCAAGGATCTCTATGAAACAAATAACAAGATAGCATATTTAATTCTGTAGCTTCTCAGTTGGTACCTCAGCAATCGACTTGTACCCACAAGTGAATCGTCATATATTGATGTCAAATGCCACCATTTAAATTTATTTTTAAAACATTTTAAACAGTAGATTGTAGTGCCTTAAACCCAGTTTAAAATTACAGGTGACATTTCACTGTGTTTTTCTTCTTGTACAGTCTGAGGAGCAGTGGGTTAAAGAATAATAATTTTGTTGTTTATATAATTTGTTTTAATTAGTATCAAATTAGCAGTGTTCATTATATTAAATGTGTGTGTACTACATATTTACTTGTAGGTTTTATTTAGTATGTGAATGTATCACGTTACCATATCGATAATAATTTTTCTCTAAATGAGTATGAAATTAATTTTTATATATGTAGCAATAAAAAAGGGAATATCTGCCTTTAAAAATTGAGGAATGAATGTATTAACTATAATTAATAGGAAAAATTTATACCGCTGTATGTGGCTTACATCCTGAAATTGGTTACAGGTGTCAAGACTGAGGTTTTCTCATCATTCCAGTGAACTATATAACAAAATATGCCACAGCTGCTTTGTTTTACTCTCTTTCCAGTTCACCATAGTCTCAGGATTCAAATCTGATACCCTAACTTTTCAGTTTTCATTATTTTCCTCAGTTCCTCTGGGTATTGCTGTATTCTGTACAATTTATAATTTACAATGTTCCTGCCAGTTTATGATAAGTGTTCCTCGGAAATGACAAAGCATTATTAAAGTAACAGAGGAATAAATATGGTTACTTTTTTCTTTAATGACAATAGCATGAGGGCCTAATGGAGCTTATGTGTTTTAGTATAAAAAGACAGCTTGTTAGGATTTTGGGATCATACTTTCTGTGCCTTGTGATGATTATCTTTTATTGAAAGTCATTCTACATTTGGCATTGCATTGGAATTTGAAAGGCATGCACTGGCCATGGCTTGATTGCATCTTGCTTTGTGAGTTAGGGATCGTACCGTATTGCTTGAGGACTCTGTCACTAGTCTGAGTAAGAAAGCTTTTATTTGTATTTGTTCTTGTGCCAGTTTTTTTAATTGTCAGTGACATTGCAGCAAAAGTATTAGTTGTAATTACAACTGTTCACCAGTACCAAACATTTTTGTCCCTCTACTGAAAGCTGTTAAACTGCGAGATCGTGAACAACGTGGCTGTGTGTACAGCTAAGGTGATATTAAACTACAGGTTGAAACTTTTACACTTATGTTATGGTATTCACCAGTAAGAGTTTTACTAATTGCTAAATTCTGTCCTGTAATTTGTGTTGATGAATTAATTATATTTAGTCTTTCAGAATCCATATACATTTCCACTCGCATACACAGCAACCTTTAAAGTATTAGCAGCTGCCCTCCACATCAGGTGCCGTTTTCATCCGCGAACACAGGACGCGCTGCACGTACCACGCGCAGTCACAATTAGAATACTCCATTTAACTGTTGTGTGAGGCTCTTCGAACTGCATCGGAGTCACATTCGAGCTAAGAGAATCCTAATTGTTCTTCTTTAAAATGGGGACAACAACGAGCAGCGGTTGCCGTAGTAGCCCGAATGAAAAACTTAAAAGTGTTAGAGCAACGGTTTAAAAGGGGATACATTTTTGACAGCGTGTCCGAGTTCATTTTTAACTTGCGGATGGCGTTAACATTCAGGTCATTGTATCTGTCAGTTATCGTCAGGAGGCCAGAATATGTCACAAGGCTGGCCCGGATTTTTCTCTAATTTGTATTTGGAGGTGCCCAATTAGGCACTGCAATTGTAATGAATGAGCTGCTTTTCTGCCGGCCAGTGTGCAGTCGTGGCAGTCACCGGGTGAACTCGCTCGATCTTACCCGTCGAAACAATTTAACGTCAGTGGAAGGCACTATTAGTCGTCTAAAAGTTTAGTCTGTACGGAAGCCGTTTATAGTTTGGTAGATATTGACCGCCGTTTCAGATCCTTGTGCCCCCATCATCATACTCGTCGCCGTGGGGAACTCAGATCTTACCAAAATCATCTTAGTTTTTCTTTAATGACGAGTTTATAAAGCCAAGGAAACGATTCAGTCCATTATTGATTTATATAACGTTATTTTTGTAATATAATTAATGATAAATGTACCTTTCTTCAAGAACATATTGACTGAGCAGCCATTTGTTACGTTTTTATGCAGTCAATTTTCCCTTACTAACGTAAGAATCCTCAAACACGTATAGAAAATAGGTCTACTTGTTCAGTGACAAAGAACATCATCGCAGTCACATAATTACAGTTCGGGTTTCGTATTTGTGAGGCTCTGTTCTCAGCCCAAAGACCGTGCTTTCTGATGGAGGTATTTCATGATTTTCCTCAGTATCTCCAGGAAGATGCCTGGATGGTACCTTAAACTACGCCACTGGCCGTCCATCCTGAATACTTTCCGGTTAATTATTAACTAATTATTCTGTCATTCGACGCTGTCTGGTTTGCGATACTGAAGTTACGTAATTTTAAATGACCAAAACATGTTCGTGTGTGAAGAGAGACCTAGTATGTTGTTATTCTTTGCAACTAAAACAGGGCTGTGTAAACTTCTCTACATTCGAGTCGAATTGAATGTGGATGGATGTATTTGGGATCCGAGTAGAAAGAAATGTGTGCCTTGAAACCAGTTGATAGAATATTTTGTAATTTGTTCCCCCTTGTTCTGTTTCTTGTTAATTAATATTCTTTTTTTGGACTGGTCGGTTTATGTCAAATTCCATACTTTCCCCTCGATATAAACGATTTTGAGCACTTTTTGTACAGAAATGCAAACACAAAGGCTTTACGTTCTGCACGTAGTATCCAGCGTATTCAAAAATATTGTTACGATAATAAAATCTAGGAGGGCTTGATGGAGGAGACATGTAGCGCGCATTGGAGGTATATGAAATGTGTACCTCATGTTTGAAGTAAGGAGACCACTGGCAGGACACAGGCATAAATGGAAATTGACTTTGGTGGCGAGTCGAGCGAACACCATCATGTAACACGGGGAATTATATAATTACCAGCTCCTCCAAGTACGTGCCTTCCAAATTGATGTTTACCAAGAAATTCAGTGTGAATTCCTTAGATTTCTATTTCAAGCCATAAACCCAGCTCATTGTAGGATTTTAGATTTCATTGATCTAAAAATGGCATTTGACCCGTATCTCATGCGAAATTGCTCGCTCACTCTGGCCTTCACATGTCCAGATTATGTTGATTGACTAGAAGTAAATGTGGAAATTGCATATTTGTTTATTCTTGAATTCCTTATGAAATAAGACCTATTAAAAATTACGTACATCTAGTGTCTAGCTGAATGAGAATTGAGTCAGGTGGGCCTGTGTAAGCGAGTAGTGATGTGATACAGTATCGTGAAATATTTAAAATTTGAGTTTAAGCTACATATTTTGTGTGTTTTATGAGTAATTGTTTAGATGTGGTTACTTAGTTTGGATGTAAGGGAGGACGTAACAGCAGAAAGAAAGTTCTATCTTATTTCTAGGATAATTCATTCAAGAAGTACGGTTTATATGAGACAGGTATTACGCATGTAAGTTGTGTTGAAGTCTGTCAAATTAAGTTTGTTACATTTTTATGAAATTATCTAAGAAGTAAAGTTGTAGTTCTCACATGTTTCTGATTCTGTAGGTCATCTTTAAAAATGAATGTGAAAGGAGCTTCACTTGAACAAAAGAACTCTGGCAGTCGAGATGAGCGAGTTCGAGAATCAGACGATGCACCGAGCACCTCTAAATTCCGAAGAGATAATGACGGAGACGAATCCAGTTCTAGTGGACACCCCTCAAATGTGAGTTCTATGTAACTGGTGTGTGTGCGCGTACATGCGTGAATATATACTGTATATGAGTCCTTATTTATAGGCACATGATTACACACGCAGAGCATAAATTATAATATGTACCAGGTTGCCATGTTACTAAATATTTGTTTTGGTGCCTGGGTTTCTTCTAAGTCGTGTATTCATGTGTGAACATTTTAAGAATTTGGATCTTGGAGTTCCACTTTTGTTGTACTGCAGATTGAAGTTTCAATCTGTGTGTCATGAATTGACAGAAAAGTGTGGAACTTTATACATTATAGGAGCCCCTGAAGATTGATTATTATAAATGTGATTGATGTGTTGCAACTGAACTAGCATGGTTCTAGTGCTCAGGGACAAGTTTGCCTCATTTGTAGAGTTTACTGCAATTTTATTTTAAAAGAATATTGACATTACAGGAACCAAAATCTGGGATCATTGAAAAAATATACATAACAAATTTCATGTGCCACTCATCCTTGGAGGTTCGTCTGAACGGAAGAGGTAATTTTGTTTTTGGGAAGAATGGCAGTGGCAAAACTGCGATAGTTTATGCTCTTGTACTTGGTTTGGGAGGTAACCCAAGAGCTATTAAGAGAGGAACCTCTTTGAAAGGTAACATATTGTAACAAGTTGCTAAGGTCATAGGTTTAGTCTTTGCTTATCTAGCTTGAATTTAGTCCAGTCTGAAAAGTCTGAGTGTACAGTCTACACAGGTAATGAACTGAAATTTGTCATCTCTTATCTTCCCTTAAAACTAATTTCCCAGTACATATTATTTATGTTTTTAAATTTCTTTAATCTGATTATATAAAATAATTCATAGTGTGTACATGTGTGAGCTTGGTAACTCAGGGGGCAGAGAAGATCCAGCATATTGTGCGCTGGATATTCTCCTACCATGACTTACCATTCCTGCACTGATAAAAAAAATTATACCATGGTATTTATTGCCAACCCATTAAGTAAATTTTGTAAGATCGTGATGTTTAATATCATCAAGCCCAAATGACTGAATTAGAGAACATGAGAATTGCGAAGGATCCCCTCAGTTAACCTAATACTGAATGAACAGTGGATTTGGTCCAAAACTTTAATTTTATTTCATATGATATTGGAAGGAAGATTAAGTGTGTGTATCAGAATTTTAGAATTGTTCCTGTTTCTTCCAGAATTTATAAAGAAGGGTAAAGTCACTGCTACCATCGAAGTGACATTGAAGAATACTGGTCACCTTAATTACGAGAGAGAACAATATGGTGACCATATAATTGTAAGGAGACGCTTCGATGCAACTGGTCGCGGCACATACGAAATAAAGTCAGAAGAAGGTACTGGGCTTTCTTTCCCTCTGCTTTTCCTTCATCTCATATATTGGATGCTCTCAACAAGAAATTTGTTATCTTTAAACAATTAGTTTTTTATAAATAAAATATGACTTGTCCCCTTCCTGATTGTATATGTGTTTTAAGAGGGCATTTTACCATGCACACTGATTATGTGTAAATGTCTGTTTTGTCATATTTGTTTCAAATATGTTCTATTTTTGGCTGTTTAAAAAGATACGCAGATTTCAGGCCCATTTTACTGAAATTGCGTAAAAGTGTCATATTAGGCTTCTTCTTTTCTGAGAGTCCTGTTGGTCTTCCTCCATATACAGCATTATATAGGAAGTTTCAGTTTATTTCAACTCGCGTTACTTGATGTATTGAATTAATAACTTGGGTGAAGGTTGATTTACAAGATTTATGTACTGTACTCCATTCAAACTAATAGTCTCGATTGACTCTACTATATTACAAAATTTACAGCTTTTAAATATTGAAGATTTCTGTAAGTGGCACATTGCCTATCCTTTCATCTTCGTTAAATTGGCACCAGGTCCCGACCGTCTCAATGAAATAGTTTGTTTGGAGTAGCAGTTGATCACATTTGGGTCAGTGGGTTACATTACTGTGTATATCATTTCTCACTTGTTTCCTGTTGCAGGTGAAGTAATTTCCAGGAAAAAAGAAGAACTGGACAAAATTGTTTCAGCATTCAACATACAAATTGACAATCCTGTAACAATTCTGAATCGGGAAGATGTCCTGGAATTCCTAAACAGTAGCAGTTCTCAGAAGTACAAATTCTTTATGAAGGCAAGGAAGGTAGGACAAATAAAATGGTCATGTGCAGAGTCGATGTCAAATAAACGAAAGGTCACTACCATTTTAAACTCTAAGAAAGAGTATCTTGTTACATTTTTTGTATTGACGACATGTTTCAATGTGTATTACATCATCATCAGGTCTATCAATTTTAAAAACTGTTGTACATCTTGCGTTGCGTATATTGATTTGTTTGGTTTTAAGTTTTGTCTCTCCTTTAAATTTGGAGGTTGTGCTTGGATGTTTTATATTGGGTTGTAAGTGATGTGTTGTGTGTCCGATATTAAGGGACAGTAGTCTACCGTCTACCGTCCCTTAATATCTAAGAAAGAGGTTGTTATTCTGTTCAAATGTTGATTAATGTTTACAATAGAATGAGTTTTGTTACAACTTTTTTACAATTCAGATGGCTGTCATTTCCTCTTTAAATGATTAAATTGTGTAATGCACTTATTTGCATCTGCGCTGTAGTGAATGCATATCAGACTGAACAGCAGTACCAGTTTTATTTTATTCAGACAAATTTACAATTAACTTGGCTTGAGATCCCATTTTCTGTCTGTTGCCATGTGGGTTTGTAGGTGGGTACCTTTTGTCTTGGAGGAACATACTGGAGGAAATATGTTCTTCCATGACTTTGATACTCACCTGTTCTCTGTGAGAAACTCGAATTTCATCCCCACTTTCTGTTTATCCTTTCAGGAAATACGCCGTTGGTGACGGATTTTGTGGATGTCACTTGCTTTAAAAATTATATTTTTATTTGTTTGTGGTTTATTTTTCGCCACTGTCATTAGCTACTAGTTAAGACTTTATGGCATTAGATGATATATAATGGATGGGAAAGGGTGTGGAGGGAGTGCTATCTTGTCCTCACCTAATTTAAGGTACTGACCCAGGATGTGCCTGGAAGGACTGAGGGAAGTCTCAGGATAATAGGTCTCCAGGCTGAAATTTGAACCAGGGACCTCCTGTGTATAAAGCACATGGTAACTACACTGCTGCAATGGTTGTTTGTTTTATGCTGTGTTTATTCCAGAGAAATTACTACTCATTTACTATTAAAAATTGTAATACTCAGGGGAAGTAAAATAAGGCAGGGAAATTTTGTATTGTATGTAAGGAAGCCAGGGTCCACCAACTGAAGAAGAATAAGATTGTATTTGAATGTTTTCTATTTGTGCAGATTGTAATGTGCAAGCAGCAAGAAATCAGGTGACTTGTCTTCTAGGTTATGGTAGAAATTTACCAACGTTTCGGAGGCATTAAGCGCCTCTGCGATGTAGGCGAGTTTCAACCAGACTACACATTGCAACATTGCATCAACTTCATATTTATCGTGCTTGCTTACATTTTGTTAAATCTTTGTAATAGTATGAGTTACACTTGTAAATTTTGCACTGGAAGTTGCAACATCAAGTTTTGATGTAAGTGAAAGTAATAAACTCGGTGTCATTTGCAATCAATGATTAAGTGCCACTTCTGTGCAACTCCTTTGGTGTGGTACTATTAAATGAGAAATGCACATTTTTTAAAAAATGCTACTTTCATTTGAGTGAGAAATCAGACTTTGGAAGCTGCTGGCAGGGGCACAGTGGTTATGGATCAATTGTTGCTGATTCCAGACAACTGACATCACAGACATTGGACCATCACTGTTACGCTGTGCATACATTTCTTAGCTCGTTAAACATTTGTTTAAGTTGTTAAATATGAATTCATGAAGCCGTTGTTGTTAATCCGTAAATATTGGTCTTGTGGGTTGTAAATCCATGTGGATTTGTATGTAAATACCAACATTCCTGAGGAACGTCCTGCTTCCATCTTTAGGGCTGAAAATATCGAGGCAGTATGTTCCTCTGAATTGTTGATATTTGTTACGTGGGTAGTATGAATCCTAGTAGCTGTGGCTAATAATTTTTCGCTGGATAAGGTGAAAATGCAGCTGTTCAGGTACTCCTGCCCTACCAGGTATTTTGAGTTGCGTTTTTGAAGACTGTAGTAGCTGTTGTCTAATTTTATAGGAATTTGAACTGTTTCTTCTGTGGTTATTTAGTTTCTGTTTTGTATGTTTCAGGATCTAGAAAACATGATCGAACCACGTGATATGATTGATTTGCAAGTGAAGTCCCTTTTCGAGAGTTTGCTCCAAGGGTGCGGACGCAAAGTAAGAATCAGAACATTTCTCTAAAACAGTAGTTCTCAACTTTTCTGTTTTATGGACAAGTAGTCTCTCTCAAATCCAACGTATTGTCAGACGTGTGGTGGGATGATATTTAATTTTAAGTGAAACATTAATAGAACTAAATTAAATCGTATGTAGGCAAAAGTGTTTGGGGTTTGACAGTGAAAGCTGAACCAGATGTTTGATGTTTGTGGCCTCTTATGTGTTCTGTTAACTATGTTTTTAATTTGTAATGTGTTTGTGTCTCCTCAGAGACTTTGATTTTGGCAAATGTTGATTGCAGGGTGAAATTAAGATTGATCACCAAAAACAGACATTCTTCTTCTGTATATGTTACACCTTATCGATTTTTGTACCATATTTTACAATTTATTTGCCCAGTATTTTGCATATTTTCAAATGTGTATGGTCAACAGAATTGTGTGATGATGTTAATGTATTTATTTTGACAGAATCATTGTACATAAATCCCTTCTAGTTTGCTTTTCACTCTGAATTCATGAGTCACAAATTCATAGTTGGAATACATTTCTAACTTTAGCGTGTGACTGTATACACCATATTTTAATTTTAATTTTAATATAGTGATTTCCACAAAGACTGAGGTATCGTAGACATAATCCTCAAATATGACCTGTGCCATGCATGGTATTCAGAGTAAATTGTATGAGAACTGTAAGCTATGCCGTCACCAGACGACACGTAGAACGAATAAATAGGCCACATGATTTATAGGAAGCAGAGTAGGCTTTGTATAAATGTTATCCTTACATTGGCATTTCATAGGTGATTTTGTAAGTCCTTGTTTTAAGGTTTTTGTTGCTTCTTTAGTTAAATATTTTATATTTCAGGATATGATGAATCATCAAAGGATCATCGAACCATCCCCGACAGAAGACAGACTTCCAGTTTATCTTCCTCACCGCACAACGCGTATCCGCCATTCAGTCCCATGGGGATGTTACAATACACAGGTACTAAATAAACTAAGAGCAAGATAGAATACTAAGCCTCTTCTCTGTATCGACCACGTTCATCTTCAGTGTCTGGTTGGGTTGGAGGGTTCTTGGAATATTTAATCTTTTTTGCTGTTACATTTGGTGAAAAGTTTGAAGTTGGATAGGATGTTGTGTGTGCGCATACGTGTGCCTGCATGTGTGCACATTAATGCTTTATATTGCATAAATTATACTTGCTATTCTGTGAGTGGTAAATCTTTTCCAGCCCCTGCAATGCCATTTTAAGAGTTTTAAAAGTTTGTTGTTTACCGACTAAGTTTGTGTACCTGTTATCATGAAATACAGATTAATAGTTAACTTCTGCAGCATTAAAAGTGTTGCCTTGTCAGTAGGCTCACGAGAATACAATTCTAGTCTGTTTTTTTGATATTGTGTGCCAGCACTTGCATTTATTAGCTTGCTGTTTGCATGATTTGGTTTTTTAGCTAACAAATAGATACAGTGAAACCTCTATCTATCGTTCCCGGAACTATCGTTTTCCCGGATGCATCGTCCGTTTTGTTCGGTCCCGAATACATCCCATATAAAATAATGTTACATTTTCCCGCTTCTATCGTTCCTCGAACTATCGTTTTATCGCATCGATCGTTCAAAAATCTTAGTCCCGGCCAACAATTTTCCCGCAATGATCGTTTCTGAGAATTTAAAATGCTGGGTTTTGAGATAAATTAATACCGAAAGACGCACAATGTTTTTGGAATACGCAGTAGCGGTAACCTGTTATGTCGCCCAACCAGCACAGATTTTTTTGGAATGAGGGGTCAGCGGTGCAGGGGTGATAGTTGGAGTGAATGGCAGTGCTCATTGTCAGAAATTTTACGATTTTAATTAGGGTGCACTCATATTTCGTTCCAGCGATGCCAAATGGCATGTGCACTGTGAATTTCTTCACAAATGCTTTTATTATAAGTACAAAGGAAAGGCTGGCGGCACTTTTCATTCTTCTGGTTCATCTCCTTTCCAGTGGTTCAGTGTCTTCTAAGGCTACGTTTCGTCGTGTTCGGCAGTAACAGTACTTCCATTCTTCCTGTTATTGTTCCAGTCTATACTTTTGTTGTTGTTCCCGTAAATATTTTGTTATTCCTCTTACTCCTGTTAATTATTTTGTTATTATTCCTGTACCATGTCTCGCCCACTAAAGCAAGTCAGAACTCTTCAAGAAAGATTAAAAATCATAGAAGAAGTGGAGAAGAATCCATTTGAAAAAAGAATCGACATTGCTAAACGCCTTGGATTAGCACCATCTACTTTAAATTCAATAGTTGCAAAGAAGAAAGAAATCCGAAAACAAACTGACAAGTGCGGTAATTCATGCAAAAAAAGGAAATCCGGAAGAAAATCAACTTTCAGTGAGCTAGAAAGTGTCCTCTTTACTTGGTACCAGCAATCGCGGGCCTCAGGAATTCCTGTTGATGGCAACATCTTGCGGGAAAAAGCCAAGACGATAGCCGCAAGACTGAATATTGAAAATTTTGCAGCGTCGAATGGCTGGATTAGTAGATTTAAAGAACGACATGGTATGGTCTACAAGAAGTTAGCCGGCGAAAGTGCTGCTGTGGATGTGGAAATAACGGAGCTGTGGCTCGAGAGACTGCCAACACTGCTGGAGGGATATGAGCCGCGGGACATTTATAATGCGGATGAGACCGGACTTTTCTACAACGCCCTCCCGGATAGGACTCTGGCATTGAAAGGTGAATCTTGCCACGGGGGAATACGTGCAAAACACCGAATTACTGTTCTTCTGTGTGTTAACAGTGACGGTAGTGACAAACGGGTTCCGATTGTAGTTGGAAAATCACGAAAACCGCGTTGTTTCAAAAACATGAAAAAACTTCCGGTGAAATATCACGCCAACAAAAAGGCTTGGATGACAACAGACATCTTTACGGCGTTTTTAAGTTCTCTGGATGCCTCCATGGGCGCACAAGGCAGAAAGATTTTGCTGTTTGTTGATAATTGTGCCACTCATCCGAAGGACACGACATTTCTACGAAATGTGAAAGTCGTGCAGTATCCAGCAAATTGCACGAGCGTCTTGCAACCGCTTGATTTGGGCATCATAAAATCTTTCAAGCAGTTGTATAGAAAGCGCCTTGTGCAAACCGCTGTATGTGCAATGGATGCTGGGAAGGATGTCAACATGAAAATTGACGTGCTACAAGCAATTCATTTCACAGTGGCAGCTTGGCGGCATGTCTCCCAACCAACTGTTCTGAATTGTTTTCACAAAGGTGGCTACGGGTGTGAACTTCGCACAGAAGCAGACTCTAACGTCAGTGTGGATGAGCATGATGGCTTTCACGAAGACTGGAATAGATTTGGCGCCGTGAAAGACGTGGTTAAATTTGGTGACTACGCGGCAGTAGACAGCGAGCTTGCTACATGCGGAGTCGACACGATTGATAAGTTGTGTGACGATCGCGAAGGGGGTGGGAGCGGTGAGGAAGACGACGAATGCGAGCCCGAAGCTGTGCCGAGTTTTGCCGAAGCACACGCTGCATTGGCAAAAGTGAAGTCGTTCTTTTATGCCCATAATATTAGCGAACGTGACGAGGAAAACATTTTGAACGTGGAAAGTACTCTGTTTGGTCTAAAACGTAAAGTTTCGACAAACCAGTTGTCCATTAAAGACTTTTTTGGTAAAAAGAAGTAACTTTGAAAGAGAAACATTGTTTTTTTTTAAAATTTTTAATGCTTTCCCGCATCTATCGTTTTTATTTCCCACCCCCGCCGAAAACGATGCATCGAGGTTTCACTGTAGTTCACATGTTTCTGTTGCTTATTTCATCAGTAGTATAACACTGCTTAACTATATGACAGTGTTTCCTTTTAATATCATAATATATTATTTTTATTTACAGGATGGATGATCTATGCAGGGGTAATAATACACAGTGAAGAAGAAGGAGCTTGTATCTTGAAGATTTCTGTCTTCTGGGTTGTTGCGCTCAGTAGTTTGGTCGATGTTAACCAACGTTTCAGAGGTCATACTGCCTCCATCATCAGAGTATGAAGATTTCTGTCTTCTGGGTTGTTGCGCTCAGTAGTCTGGTCGATGTTAACCAACGTTTCAGAGGTCATACTGCCTCCATCATCAGGGCGGTGAGTATGAAGATTTCTGTCTTCTGGGTTGTTGCGCTGTGTATTCTGGTCGATGTTAACCAACGTTTCAGAGGTCATACTGCCTCCATCATCAGGGCGGTGAGTATGAAGATTTCTGTCTTCTGGGTTGTTGCGCTGTGTAGTCTGGTCGATGTTAACCAACGTTTCAGAGGTCGTACTGCCTCCATCATCAGGGCGATGAGTATGAAGATTTCTGTCTTCTGGGTTGTTGCGCTGTGTAGTCTGGTCGATGTTAACCAACGTTTCAGAGGTCATACTGCCTCCATCATCAGAGTATGAAGATTTCTGTCTTCTGGGTTGTTGCGCTCAGTAGTCTGGTCGATGTTAACCAACGTTTCAGAGGTCATACTGCCTCCGTCATCAGGGCGATGAATGTGCCAGTTGGGTGAGTGGTGCTGTTTATAGGAGCTGGACCGTGAATGGAGTATGACCTCTGAAACGTTGGTAAATGTCTACCTGATTACACAGTGCTACAACCCAGAAGATAACTATCTTCGTTCACACTGCCATTAGAACCTCAAATCCCACTAAGAAATTACTTAAGATATCTCAGAGCAGTGCTTTGATTCAGATTAACAGTAAATTGGTATGCTGCATCTTGTCTTAAATATGTCAGTATCATTAACAATTATAATGGGCACAAATCCAGTATTTCAGTACAGCCCCTGCATTGTAACTTGCATACCCACAGTCAACATCTTTACTACAGTGATAACCTGAAAGTTGATATTGTTAACCTCTACAGTTAGGCAACACTATGCAGAGTCAAACAACTAGTTTTGTATCAACCCTGATCATGGAGACTATATGAACATTTCCAAAATGTTGGTAAAAACTTGCTGTATGGGATCACAACCCAGAAGATCACAATTGGCATTGCCTTAAATAGCTTTTTCTTTGTCATTGTTCATATGGAATGAGCTGTGACTAGTTACGGGCTGGACAACTGAAATTTTGTCCTCTAGCCTCTGCATCCAGACTCGTATCCAATGGGTACTGGGGTCCCTTCCTCGGAGTGTGGTGTGACTGGGTCGTGATGCTGACCACTCACCCTCATCTAGTGCTGAGGTCAAGAATTAGGAGCTATACATCCTCTCCCCCCCAAGTGACCTACATGGCGTATAATGGGATGGCTTTACTTTTATTGTGCATGTGGAATGTTATTACCATGCAGTCTTTTCCTCATTTAACACTTCAGAGACAGGGAAATCAGTCTCCAGCATTTCACTGGAAGGAAGCAAAGAAGGCCCATATGTGTCTCTGCGTTGCTTAGTGAGCATTTTGTGGAGTGTCATTGATACCACGACAGAAGATCTTTTGTTTTTAGTGCCAAATAGACCTCTGCAACAGGAAACCTTTGTCTTGCCTTTTGGTGGTCTGATAAGGGATGGTTATTTTCATATGAAGAGAGAATGGCTCCCTGAAGAAACTCCACAGCTATTGCAGTACCCTCCAGAATACCAGAGTGACCAAGAAACCGACTGTAGTTCCTCCCAATAGGAGGCCCATCAGGTGGTCTGTGAATTTCTGTAGTTCACCTACTCCTTGTGCTCTCCCTTGAGATTAAAGATGACATGCGTATGACATGATAAAGACGGTTCTGAGACACCATCCATTTATCTCACACGGATTAAAATCTATTATTTCCTGCATTCTATTGCTGAGGAAGGTGAACCTTTCTCCTTGATTTAATATTTGTAAATTTTTGTATTCTGGGTATTCCAGTAGTGCTCTAGGATTGGTGACCAAACTTCTCTATGTTACTTGTTGTGATTAATAAGGCCATTTGCCTTTCCCTGCAGTAGTTAATTATGTCTGCCAACATAGACAGCAGCAGTTTGATTGAGTCACAGAGCAAGTATGCAGAACACCCTTGCCATTGGTGTTGAGTCAGGTATATAAATGGATCTTCCTATAGAAGTACAGTCAATATCATGGCTGCTGTGTCAGAGATATACTTGTATGCTCTGCAGTCAATTCTTCACTGAGTTTATGAGTGCCCAGTTTGCTGTGATGCTAGTTAATCTGTAGGAAGGACAGCCCCATTCTCAGATAACTAAGAAGGAGCCACCGACCCCCTTTGTCCATGCCTCTGAACAGCATAAATACCATCATCATACACTCTCAAAGTTAGGTGAGTGGACCCCTTTTTGGGGAACTTGTCTGTGCCTATCCTCAGACTTGAATTCTGCTGTCGTAATCTCATAAACGACCGCCACAGTGGTCTAGTGGTCAGAACACTAGCCTTGTAATCCTGGGGTCCCGGGTTCAATTCCCGGTGGTTCTCAGATTTATAACTTGTGTTGGGCAAGACCGTGGTCTAGGTATCACGAAGTTTTCCTCCGGGGGCTTCCCCGGTTTCTCCGTGGCATCCCAACAATTACTCCATTCACACACAGAAGAAGGCAATGGCAAACCACTTCTGGATCATCTGCCAAGAACGTATATGAACAGGTCCCAGTCCGAGAAAAGGATGGAAGGATCCTGTTCATATGGACCTGTCGTCAGACAGAACACTAATAATAATAATAAAAAAAATCTCATAAACATGGTAGCCATCTGCACTGGTTTCCCAGGGATCTATGTCACAAATTTTTCTGAGTTCTGAAATTGATCCAGTCTTCACAACTCTCAGTCTGACTCTCTCCCAGTGACTTATCCGTGAAATTACGCCTCAGAGCCATTCCTTAGCTCATTCAAGAACACACATAAGTGTGCTGCTGCTCAAGATAGGTAGGTGTCATGCCTTTCTCTTCAGGAAACACATCAGTTTCCCTCTCCGCACTTTACACCGTCGACCGTGAACTTCCACAGTGATGCCCATGTCCTGATGACCACCATACCTGAGCATAGCCGGTGGATCCATGGCTGCTGACAGCTGGATATCTCCGGCTTCCCTCTGCAATTTACTGACTTGAACAGCAGAGCCCCCATCATTGGTCCCAGGCTGAATCAGCAACAGAGTTTTTCAGTCAACCTTCTTGAGGAAACCTTTCCTCTTTCTGCCCCTCTTATAATGCAAGCCAGCCTGATTATTCTTCTTGATGGTCAGGTTTGAGATACCTGTTTTAGCCAGACCCTTCACCAGAGCTCATAAGAGATTTTGCCACTTCTCTGCACGGGGAGAGGATAACCATGTTTACAAATTTGAGAACCCTGATAGGTTGTTATAATGGCATGCATTATTATGTTTTGCAGAAGTCCAGCTCGAGTTCCAGAGATTCCGATCCCCATCGAACTTAGAGCCCCGGCTTGCAAGGGCTTTGAAAGAACTGAGTCGTGGAGGAGGCAACTTGCCTGTTAGAACTTGCTTCTGATGATCCAGAAGGGATTGAAGGACAACTTAAGCGTTGCACGGTATGAAAACAGAAAATTGTGATACAGAGCACGAGCAGATCTATATTATTATGGACATAATTATCCAAGACACTCAGTGTGTTTGTTGAAATTCATAGAGAAGCGAGGGGGACATTAATTCAAGTACCGTAATAATTCAGAGCAGGAAGATGGCTGACCGTCTTCGGAGATGTTGCGAATGTGTAGTCTGGTAGATATTGACCAGTGTTTCAGAGGGGCATGCTGCCTTCATTATCATACTTATTACACTGATGATGAAGGTAGCAAACTCATGTACATATTGCGAGAACATAGAATCTCAACTCAGAGCAGTTTCCTTTCTTGTGATGAAAACTGCGGATAAGAACAGGCACATTAGTGCTGTTCCATATCCTCATTGAGTTCTTTTTAACGTTTTGTGACTCGCTAATTTTTATAGTGAGATGTGGTTTGCGCCCCATCTCACATTATTTCACTCATAGCAATAATTTGAGCTGCTTAATGCTAGACGAAGTTAGTACCACGACGTGTTGAAACAACAGAAGACTCGATTACTATCTCATCTTCTGATGCAATTGTATGCAGGCCACCACCATGTAAGATTAAATATTAAGATAAATTTAAAAGATACCTGAAAAAGTATAAACAATATTAATACGAGTATGTACACCCACATTTGATTTATTCAGAATTTAAGGTGCGTACTTAAATAAGTTTACCACACATATTATAATAGTTTCACTATGTTTTAATATAATTTGTAATATACAGCTGACTTTCAAAACGCTATGAAGTTGACTCAGCACAAATATGTTTCCAGTATATTTTTTCAACAGATTATTTTGAACCCAGATATAGTATAATGATTTTTATTTATAGTTACAGATGTAATTATCAGACATAATTTTTACTGAAGGGAGATTTAAGTGTATTTCCTTTGCTTCATCATAAAGCAGCATTTCGTAAAAAGAAGTTTCTACGGACACAAGCAAAGCTTTAAAAATGCCAGCCCAGTTTTTAAAAATTTGAACATGTTTCATAATTATCACAGATACTTTGAAATGTAATCTGAGGACAGGAATGTTGGGTTGAATTCCCCTTGTATCGTCACAGATAAAAACGTGAAAATTTTTAAAGCACTGTTAAATACTGCAATTTGTATTTTGAGTCTTCTGATTCCAAGTTGCACCAACATAACTGCTATAAATTGGCTCTGATTAATCAGAGTTCAATTGGAGAGGGCAAAAGTAGGGCACTTCATCCACATGCACCGAAGAAACGTATCGATCAGTAACAAACAAAAATTTCGCCAAATTATCTTTATCAGATGAACAAGAAATTGCAGTAGAATTTCAAATTAAATTATAACCTATAATAACCTTACTTAAAGCAATTAATTGTAGCACATATGAACTAAAAGAAGGAAGGTTAAAAGAATCAGGCCAATTGAGGAGGGCATTTAAACACAAATTACTTACCTTACGTACATTTAAGACAGCCGCTCTCGTCTAAAACTTCTTGCAGATTACAGCAAACACCGGTCAGTGATTGACTATAGAAGATGGATTACCAACCACAGATCGTATATCAATTGCGAAGTGCTCGTCCTGCCACCTATGAACAATGTAGAAACAACATAATGAAGCAGAGATACCGGTAGATGTACGAGGTATTTAACAGAGTCACCAAAGCTAAAACTGTTTGTGTTACATTCACATAGTTGTGCATAAGAAGGATTTCTCACTCTTTTGTCACAGTGTTCACATGATTGAATGCTTTGTTGGGGGGGGGGGCAATAGTTTTTGGGTTTTGATAACCGCATGAAACATTACCGTAAAATGTGAACTGCCATGGAGCAAATGTTTGATGGATATGGTCCCACAAGTAAAAGAATAGGACTTCTTTCAAAAATGACTTGCACTATATTAGTTTTATAATTACAATTTCTTAGACACCTGCAATCTATGTTCCTCCCTCAGAGAGAGAGACAACGGGCAAAATTATTGTTTTGTACATATTGATCTTTAGTCTCTCAGAAATCAGACGGGAAGTCGAAATATTTCGAACTGAAAATTGTCAAGCATTTCCAGAATATGGTCGCCTCCTGATTTCCTCATGAGTATCATTTCGATTTATTATCGTTGCTCCCAAATATTTAAAATTTGTCACGCTTTTAATGGAATGGAATCAAAGAGCAGAATAAAACCACATCTTACATATTTTTCATTTACACTGACTGTGAAAATGCTCCTGTACTGTCTATAACATAATCTTGTGTCATTTTGCCTCTCATTTATCATTCTGACATCAAAATAAAACAATAAAATATGCAGGTCTGTTATTTCTCCTACCCAATTTAGGGATTCCCCTGTTCCGCTCTGTTCGTTTCTTTGAGCAACAGAAATGCCTGAAGGATTTCTAAATTGACTTCCACTGATGGAACAATCTGAATGACAATAAGAAAACAATTTCATAGATACACGTCATGTAACAGATATTAATAACCAGTGAAACTATTTTACCTCTGCACCTCTTACTGCTCTTATTTCAAATAATTCATTTAACGTACATACACGAGGCGAATTTGTTATCTTCAGATCTAATACCAGGGCTAGGAAAAATCAGTTGAAAGATTTACTATAAATGAGAAAGTAAATCAAAATGTTTCTCATTTATGGTGGCATAGAAGAGAAATTTACTGTCATGTCGGTCAATCTCATCTTAATTTCCGCTTTGAAAATTCAATTTTGTTTTCCAAAATGCAAGATTGTGGTCTGTGTTTTCAGAGGAAGTGATCCTTGCTGAGGGAAGGGCCACAGAAGAGGGAAAAAATGCACTTGATTGAAGGTGAGTTCAAAACAAATGCACGTTGCATTAGTTTTGGTTTTGTAATTATGAAAAAATAAATATTGTAGATGGGTGATTTTCTTTCCAAACACTTCGCAACAACAAAAAATTGTTTGCGTATTAACAACTGCATTATTATCCTGAGTATCTTAGGTTCTCCTTACTTCTACAAGTTGTATATCTTATATGTCAACAGAGCTCTTCAGCATCATAATTGTCACACTTGCTTATATGTTTTATAATCACAAAGTAACGTGCGTGTTACACCTTGTGACCGCGCGTTCTGGGTTCGAGTCCCGGTGAGGCGCAAATAAAAATAAATTGGAAACAAGTAATAAAGATTTACGAGTTTCACTTGTTACGACTGTAAAGGAAAGAATTATCGCACCGTGTGACCCCCAAAATTCTTGCAGGGGGCACCCGCCGGCTAAAGGGTTTTTTTAATGGTCCACGTGAGCTAGGGCATCATTACTGCCCAAATACATCATTTTTTGTGAAAGTTAAGGGGGAAGTCCTATGACTAAAGGACAGGAAATTTTTCTTGTGAGGACACTCTTTTCTGGAATTCAGAGGAAGCAACATCCTAAATTGTTTTGTAGCTCGATTCGGCCAGTGGATGTGAATCGTAAAAGAAATAAATTGTGCTTGCAAAAAACTATGCACTTCAGTCTCGAAGCCATTACCGAAACCTTCAGCTTATACCCCTCCATGTAATATTCCCTGAGAAAAGTTCCATGCCTACATGAGCAGAAATCCCGAATTACATCACATACGACAAGGATCGACAAGACTGCAACCGAGCCGGGCAACTCCAACAGCAGACGGGAGTGGGACGGTTACAACCTGTTATACGAAACAAGCTTGATTCTTATTTTGACTGACGAATTTTAAGTTTGTCATCTTACTTAAGTATTTGGGTTTGAGTTAAAACAAATTGGACCTGTGCACATATCTAATTATCACTTTAATATCAGTTTGTTTACATTTTGAATATGTTCCTTATAAATACTGTATGACGTGATCTGAAAACCATTTCTCTTTTAATAAGACCAGTGAAAGTATACATTTGTTACGATATATTTCATTTGTTTCACCATCGACAATTATATCGAAGTTACAGAACGTTACCCCACAAGAAAATATGATGTGTTATTTCTGGTAGTTGTTTGAAGATGATACAGAATGAAATTTGAAAGGTTTCAACAAGTCAGATCTCTACCCCTTCTGCCATGTGCCATTGGGTCAGTTCCTTTGTTACTCCAGGCTTATTATATTAATTATATTCTTTTGGGGGGTATTCCAAGAAATGTGTCTACAATTTCACAGTTGTCATCAGAATTTACTGAAATGAAGGAACGGATATGTAATATTTGTGCAGACATTTGAATATGTATCCTGTCACTAGAGGTGCCCACGTATGGGAACAATTTCAAATTTTCATGTTCCAGAAATTTAAATAAAATTAGTATTTCTCAAGAGAATGGCATAGCAGGTGCAATTGGACTTTGTTATAGAGAACTTGCCAGATGAAATGAAATGCTACCATCAGGACTTTGCTCTCTTTGTCGAGGACGTGAATATCAAAATTGAGGTTAAGTCATTATTCTTTGTTTATTGTCATTAACATGTAATTTTCAGACTTTGCTTGCAGGACTGAATTTTGAACTTTTTCTCCCAGTGATTTAAAGCTGTTTTATATTTAAGTATATCAGGTGTGACAGATCATAAGATTCTACTGCATGTCTTGTCATTAAGAGTTAAAATATATATATATATGAATAATTGCTGCTGCGTCTTGTTACAGTATTGTAGTTTATTTATTAACTAAAATTTAAATTGCATTATAATAATTAAATCAATTTGAATTTTGGTTGATTTGAATACAGTATACGCTTACAGACACAAATTAGTGATCCGTAAACGTGGATTTAATCGTGTTTGTTCATTTTATAAATTTATACTTGTCGCAGGTGCTGGGAACTCTTTGGTCACGAAATAAATATGACGAGTGAGTTTATTAAGAAATCGCTTGCAGTGTCCAAGCGGAATGAGTATGGGATCCGTGACTTACTTTTATACTACGTAAAACGTGAGCTGTCAGATGAAGAAAACGAAGGTTTGTAATTACACAGGCAATTTTACATGCGTATTCTTAAATCTACTGAATTTGAATCGCCGTGAATATGAGGAATAGACACATTGAAGGTAGGATTCAGCTCCACATGTAGCAGATGGATTTTAAGGAAAAAAAAATATAACTGGATTTAAATTCTGCATGCTACCCTATAATTCCAGGCATTTACTTAAGACTACAGACACATTTGTTTATTCCTACCCATCACTTTCACACACAGAATGAACATAATTCGCTGGGACGATACGCTACAGACTTGTTTATAATTAATAATCTTCATTGATAGAAAGGGGATCTGGGGTAGCTGAGTGATTATAGACTTGATCCCCAACATGGACAAAGGGTTTTTCCTCCTCCGAGGGCTGCCTGCCCCTATCTAGTGTCGAGGTTAACGCCAAGTGCCTACATGGCGTGTAGTGGGACATAAGAATGATAATAATACAAAAATAAAAGTTGCTTATTTAAACATGGACTGTCATGCTTTTTCTCCAAATTTTCTTTTTACTATCGATAATTATTTTCATAACTCATTCAATTAAATCAGTCGAAGCGGTATAATTTTTAGATAATATTTCCATAAAGACTAATTAATTACAGAATGTATTCTGGCCAGAGAACAATAATTTTGATTTGTTCATTAAATTTCTTCTATTCTACCTGAGCATTTGTGGGTATCTAAGGTTAGCTTATGTTTGTCCCTAAAGTTTGGGACTGAAAAAATGTAGTCCGACTGATATTACGCAGTGATGAGCCTGGCCACTATTAAAAAAATTGTTGCCTGCTCGCAGTAAGTCGAGAAAAGTTTGTAATAAATTCTGTGAAATATAAATTGTTTCGCACTAAGATATATTTCATATTCATGTAAGCAGTTTGATATACTTGATTACTTTTTATACTTGGATGAAGTATTTTAGATTATTTCTCTTATCACGGAAGCGTACCGTGCTTATTTTAAAGTGTTAATTATTTTAGTGAAATATATTAAGTTGTCAACACTCCTTAATGGAAATTGGAAAAGCGATGATTATAATAACAGAATTAAAATCCCTATGTAGACGACAGTATGATTTGTTTATTGCACAGCTCGGATCATTGTAAACCCTCTCAGCTCTTGTATTTTTCCCTTTTCATTTGTATTTTAAGTTACAAATCAATAGAACTGGATGAGACAGTGTCATATTTGGTAGCTGGTAACAAATTTAATAGATAAAAAGATGTTATCTTTCCAGGATGAACATCTCACATCGGTGCTACAAGACTTTGAACAGCGGCTTAGATTTACACGAGTACCAACATACAGATATTGTTCAGTGTGGATTGCAGGAACATAGAAATAGTCACATTTACAAGAAAGCATTGAAGATAGCTAAGGAACGGACTAATTTAGTATTTAAAATCGCTGACTTGTTCCGTAGGTACGTTTGATATTAAAATTTTTGCTCTAACCACCTCTTTTTCCTACAAATTCAAGTTTCTTTGCGTGTGTGAAAGGGTTCCATGTCGAAGCAGGCAAGACTCTCCCCGCCATAAGCCGCTTCTAGCGGGGAGAGCTGCATAGTGGCTGATGAGCCGCTCGCACAGGTTCACCGCGGCTCTCGTCTGAAAGGGTCCAATGCGTTTCGCTGGGATTTCTATCTCTAGCAGTCACTTCAGCTCACGTGTGAAAGGGCTATGCCGGCCGGAGCTTCGGCTCATGGTAGGGTCACCCAAGCCGGACAGGTCTAAGGCGATGCGCCAGACTAAGAGCGATACCCTGGTCCTCCAGGTTGGGGCTTGGGGTTATAACAACCCCACCCCGGAAAACGAGTACTGTTAGGATACTCTCAAAAGAGCCTCGGATGGATCATTTTGGTAATGGACCCTGGCAAACGTTCACGGACTCGGAAGCGAACCGCGACACTGACCGTGGCCACATGATGACGGAGGTGCTGAAGTATGGGATGGACGTGGCAGGGTGGATAAAAACGAAGCTATTTAGGTTTCGAGCCTTTAGGAGACAGAATGTGCAAGATAAGGCTCGAAGGACACTTCAGAAACTTGTCCTTTGTTTGGAAGGTACCAAGTATGGATGTGGTCAATCAGATTGATCATGTCCTGGTGTCGAGAAGGCATTCCTCTTCTGGGCCAGGCGCTGGGGAGTTAGAAGTTTGGATTCCTCGACACCGCTCCCCACTAAAGATCACCCCACCGCGCTGAAACCTTTAGCCAAGGGCCCCGGTTCCCAGCCGGGACCCGCTCCCTCGACGCACGTAGCATCTAGGCGCAGCTCTCCCGGAGACGAGTCCATTTCTCTCAGTGGCACGTCAGCTGACGACCACTGCTCGCACCCAAGTGGACAAACAGTTTTAAGTTTCCTATCATCAGCATGTTTTATGTTCTTATGAACATCATTCTGACTCCCTGTGTTTCAAAGGAATCTCTGTTTGAATGATTCAGATCAATGTACAATATCTCTTCTGACATTATGGTACTAGAACACAGAAACAATGTATTTCAAGTGCTCTGATTAACCAACACAATTATCAAACCTTAAAGAGCCTCGAAAGCTTGAAATGTTGAATGAAAAATATGGGAAACCTAATATACCTTAGGAGCTTTGACAGTAAGGATCAGAGAAAAGTGTACAAGCCCATACATAGAAACTGGTTTATTGAACAATACAAACTTCTACAATCACTTACAGTTTATGGCTACTGATCGTTTCCTTCTGTAGACTGAATGTTCTGATAGACTCCCATTAATATTTTCCCCAAAATTCACACAAAACAGATCTATCATGTATTTTAAAACTTTAAATATATAGGCCCCCTCTCTTAGGAGGACTAGCAATTCAAACTGCTTCGATTCTCGTAACAAACTGTCATTAACTACCGATCTCTTTTTAACTGTGAAGTGTTGTCTTTCATTCCTGGTACAGACTGCGTTCTTGAATATTATTTCGACAAATTTTGGGCTTCAAACTGTTCGGGGTTTCCATCGAGCAGAAAATAATAATTCCTGTGTTCAAGAACCATCTGACACGGCAGATTCTCTACCCGGATCAGGGCATGAACATCATCCTCACGTATTATTGAATCTCGAACACGCTGCTCCCGCGTAACTGGTTTATCTTGCAGTCAAAGTCATTAAAGTCGAATATAAAAAATAAAATAATTAAATAAAATAAACCGAGGTCTGAATTTCTCTTATTTGTAAGCATCTGTAATCTTAGCTAGAGAATTAAGCACGTGTGTGGATGAAGCCAAAAAGTATCGTCCACATACACAGAGCTGAAAGATGTATCTGTCCATCGTACAAGATTAAATCCTGTCACATACAGATTAAGATCGGAGTACAGGTAAATAACAGAAGAGTTCGGACACCATGTGGGCTTGGGCTCACAGTTCTTCAGACCTGCGGATAGAAGCAACAGATCCTCCGAAACATTGGTATCTACCAACAAGCCCCAGAGGCTTGACAACCCAACTCCGTCAGAACCTCAAATCCCACAAAGTTTATTTTTATGTTTAAGGCTTTGACCGGGATGTTCTTTTGTTAAATCTTATGTGGTACCGCCTGATTCGACTTCTAATGGTTAAGTGAAGTGTTTTCTTCGCGGTACGGTCTGGATTCGTAAATAATATTCAGACGATCTTCGGCTTCAAAGGGTTAACCAGCTGATTTTCGTAATGGTGAGGTGAAGTGTTTTCTTCGCGGTACGGTCTGAATCCATAAATAATATTCAGACGATCTTCGTCTTCAAAGGGTTAACCAGCTGATTTTCGTAATGGTGAGGTGTAGTGTTTTCTTCGCGGTACGGACTGGATTCGTAAATAATATTCAGACGATCTTCGGCTTCAAAGGGTTAAAGTGAGAATCATATGATATCCATAAATACAAAATTAAGATAGTTATTATTAAAGCAGATGGTATATACATTTACCACTGGGATTTAAAGAGTTGAGAAGGGCTGAAAGTTTATTGTAATCATTTAGAAACAGCAAAAATATTAACATGAAATTAAACTAATCGGATTCGTTGCTTATTCTTAATTCACGTAAGTGCTCAGATTACACAGCACAGAGTAGCAACAAAATTACTCTAGTCAGGATGAAATTAATTCCGGTGAAAATTAACATTTCTATGTCAATGAAACCAATAAATGATAAATCATTCGTACAAACAAATTGAACCGCGTGTGTTAAGCTCAAGTATAGACGTTAATATAGATATCCAGGGCGAGGTTAAATTATGTTGACCTTGAATCTCATCGCCTTGATGATGGAGGCAGCCATCTTGATCTTTTTCGTAAACTAAGATCAAACAACGCACATGGACTCTTGAGAGTCGACCGAAAGAGCACGTAGACACAAGAAGCGCCGATTTTCACATTTTTAGATTTTGTCACGGGGACGTATTTTCGTTCTCTCCGGCTCGAGTTCGATTCTCGTCATATTTTAATATCACGCATCCTCTGTTAGGCTGTCATATGAATTATGAATCCTTTCGCTTAGTTTTCACGTCTCTTTGCTGCTAAGCTTCTATAAAAGAGTTTTCGTAGTGCGAAAGCGGCGTACGTCTGATAAGATAGTGTAATTGCGTCATATTGTGAATATTATATTAATTATTTGTTTTAATCCGTCTGTATTTTATTTGTAGTGTTCTGTCTGACGACAGGTCCATATGAACAGGATCCTTCCATCCTTTTCTCGGACTGGGACCTGTTCATATACGTTCTTGGCAGATGATCCAGAAGTGGTTTGCCATTGCCTTCTTCTGTGTGTGAATGGAGTAATTGTTGGGATGCCACGGAGGAAAACTCCGTGTTGCCTAAACCACGGCCTTGCCCAACACAAGTTATAAATTCGGGCACCGCGATTGTAATCGCATAAGCACCATATTTGGTTGTCAAGAACATAAATTACATCATGAGTCTACTTTAGTGGTTCCTTATGAATCTGGTGTTCTTCTCATAATATAAGAAACTGACGCGTGGTTTTCTGTACACAGAGATTAACATATACATTTCGTAACAGTCGAGAAAAGCATACAATTGAATGAAGAAATACCTGGACTGTGGAGCAGGTTTGGGAGGGAGTAGATTTTCTTCAGACGTTCCATTAGAAAGTCTTTCGTACAGGTTACAGTACCTTGTGATTGTTTACGAACTTCTATACTCTGTACTCTATGCCCATTTTGCATTGAGCAATTGAGTTTGTAAATTGTGTGTTCTACGTTGTTGGTTTGAAACGTAAGGCGAAATATGTCGACTAAAAGAAAGCCCGAGTCCCAAGTATGTCCTTTGTATGTTAATGCTGTTATCTTACACTAGCTATAGGTTAGAATAATATTGGTTTTTCGGAAATATTCGATCCTAACCTCACTTCTTTTTCAGGGGAGCCGGTCAGGAGGTTGGGCGATCGTGTATTATGTTGGAGTATAAAGGAAAGAAGATTATGGTATGTTTAAATACTTCGTGTTTCGCACAGTTTGATTTGTGAGCAATATTTAAGTTTATATCGTGATGTGTAATCTGAATTTCTCGTATAACCTTGTTTATAAAAATTTTTCGTAGATTAACTGTGCACAACGGCTTTAAGTGGAAATTTTCCTCGTGCTCGCTTCCATGCAATATTCCAGCTAGAATTTTATTTCTTGTTCTTGTAACCTTAATGAATCGTAAATGAAACAAAATATATCCCTTAAAATAGATTAATGTTATGTTTTCTCCGACCTAGCATTTGTTTTAAAAGTCTTTTTTCGAGATTTCTAAAGTGTGTGTATTTGATTCGAGTGTCTCAAGCTGTGAAACTTAGGGTTCAATGAAAGACTGGGAATTCCTTGATGACTCAAGAACTCTGCTGCATGGAGTCTGTTATTAAGATTTTTCTGTTATGTTCTGAATGAATTAGTGTTGCATCATATTTAGTAGGCAAAGAGGATTGGAAGAGCAGGCCAAATAAGCTGAGACGAATATATTAGTTTCATAGTTCTAAAGAACTTACAGAACTTTCACTGAAACCCTTAAAGCTGTTTATTTTTGCCAATCTTCTTTTTTTCAAATATATCTTCTGTTTTGTGTGAACAGGTAAGACGTTACTCCAGTATCGGAACATATTCTCTGCACGAGTTGACATTTATTCAGAATCTCAGGGCAGGAAAATATCTTACATGTCATAGGATTTAGGATACTATGTACTACGTATGCACTGATCATTCATCACACATAAGAACAGTCTCAATGATATATACTTTGATGTCTCTTCATATGACCCCTCTGAGTGAAATGATTTACTGCACACATTACATGCATATGGACTCTCTCCACTGTGCGTGACTTGATGTGTCCTGAGACCACCATTTTGACGAAATGATTTTTTGCACACATTACATGCATATGGACTCTCTCCACTGTGTAAAGGTTGATGTTCACTCAAAGGACTCTGTTAAAGAAATGAGAAAAATTTCTGGATGAACATAACATGAAGAGGAGAAAGAATGAGTCTGAAACCAAGGTGATAATTATGTTTTTTTGGATAGCTCAGTCAGTATAGTGACTAGCTACGGGCTGGACGACCGGGGTTCGATCCCCGACGGGGGCAGAGGATTTTTCCTCTAGCCTCTGGGGCCCACCCAGCCTCCTCTACGATGGGTACCGGGGGTCCTTTCCCGGAGGTAAAGCCGACCGGAGCGTGATGCTGACCACACCCCCCATCTAGTGCCGAGGTCAAGGAAGAGAGGAGCTATACCGTCTCTCCACCCAAGCGCCTACATGGCGTATAGTGGGACAAACTTTACTTTACTTACCAAACCCCATCACATGACCAGAATTTAGTGGAAGGTGTGTTTTATAAATATTGCAAGAATTATGGGCCTCCATATTAGTTTAAACTGTTAATTCTGTGTGGTACATGAAGAATTTACATAACATGAATGCTAGGTTATAAAATTATCGAGATATTGTAAATGTGCTAATGCATTTAGTTTGTCAGGTCTGAGTTCAATATGCATCGGTTGGACTCCTGAATGACAGCCTGGTAGGAACAAGGTTCAGGGGCATCGTATCTCCAGTGCATGGAAGACTTGCAAATGTCACTTATGCCACATCTTCCCAGATTCTCATTCCATGCCGTAATGTCCAAACTGAAGTTCTCTTGACCCAGTCAGATTTTGTTAGAAAAACTGGCACACAAGAAGTTAAATTAATTTGTGTGTGGGAACTTAAGTATCAGGAAGTGAGGTTATGCAGTTGTCTTGATGGATTTTGACTAACAGCATATAGTGTTGCTACTCTTGTTAATATATTTTCACAAAATCAGCTTAAATAAACATAACTGCCTTTTCAGATGTTTTGCTGTGTAATCTGGTAGAAGTTTACCAGCATTTCAGAGTCTTAAAACCTTGTATTGTATTGAAATATAAAATAATACATACAAACAAAACTGTTTACACTTGAAGGGACACTAATCCCAAACGTGCCTCAACCTCAAGAGATCATCATCGAGTATTTAGCCCACGCACCGTTAAAGTTCACAGGCACAGACAACACAACTATTAACAACCCCATCCTGTAAGATGGTCCACCAGGACCAGGCAAAGGAATGTCAAGCCATCGAAAGAGAGAAGATAAAAGGAACATGAGAAGAGGAAATTACAGAACAGTAAAGGATTGACCATCTGGTCAGTTGTAACTCAAAGTTGATGGAAAGGCCACTAGAGGGCTACCGCATACAGACAGACAGTCCTCATTCCAGTGGAAAGACTAAACCACACGGTTCATCATCCTAGGCAAGATTCACTGTAAGTGCAGTCTGGTAACTCAGCTTACCCTAATATCAGTGTCACTTACTGCAGAACCATTTTCAGAATCTATGAATGTTAGCAGATCGAACTTCATTTCCTTCATAACTTTGTTACACTCTGTTCCTACACAGCAGGATAGAGTTATCATTACTGTTCTGGGTCTATAACAGGACAACTGATGATTCTCTAAGCAATGATGACAGTAGCAGACTGATGATACAATCTGGACATTGTGTGTTGTCTGAATTATATTTGATATAAACAGTGTTTTGAATATTGGTTCTGTTCCCATCTTCCGGTTGTCATTATTATACTTACAGATGTTAGTCTTCTGCAGACCCAAGATTTCCAACAGGTATTGAAGAAATGGGTGTCGATCAGTCTACTGTCCTGAAAACTATGTTCAGTGGCAGGATGTACTATCAAAACAATGCTTAACAATTTAAAGCCCAGTTGTAACTACATGCGCCACCTACTTTAACAAACAGCAATTATTTCCTTACCCTAACCTAACCTAACCAACCTAACATAACCTAACATAACCAGCTATCTTTGTAATGTTGAAGAGTTGTGCTTTCTTAGTGATACGGAATGAATTCTTCAAAATTATTCAGATGAGCTTTGGTTTCAAAGGGTTAATGGAGGGGATGAAGAAACACAATGTTCCTGTGGTTATAACACTGTTTAAAACATTTCATAATCTACTCAATATTTAATTACTTTCCTAAATTAAGGACTGATTAAAACTAGTACTCTATAAGCAATGTGCAACAAAACATAATCCACTGAACACATTTTGGAAAGCACTCTTCAAAATCCATTCACCAGAAGTGGGTCATTTCCTCTGGATGGACAGATAGAACAACAGATGAAAAACTCAATAGTGTGTTTGAAGATGGCCGTCTTCTGGGTTGTAGCACCGTGTAATCTGACAGGTTACCAACTCATCGCCCTGACGACGGAGGCAGCAAGGAACTCTGAAACGCTGGTAAACTTCTACCAGACTACACGTTGCTACAACCCAGAAGACAGTCATCATTAGAGTCACCGCTGTGAAAAACTCAGATCCTACAAAAGTGACTTTGTGTACTTGTAAAAAATGTTCTCGGCAGTGAAAATAAGATAACCTGTGTTACTGGCACAGAGTGTTCCTCAACTTCTATATCTGTGACATCCTCTGTGTTTATACCGACGACCTGATTTCCATCGTAACACGTCTCACTATCTGAACCAGGTACATCTTTCGGTGAATCTGTGCAGTTCTGTAGAACCACCACACATGTATCAGTCAATGCTATTCCCTCCCATTACATGAAATGGAACAGACATTCTTTACGACTATGTCCGATTGTTATCACTTAGTAGGTGAAGATAATCAATAGACTATTCACTTCGAACCTGTGATCCAGTTCAGAGCACAAAACTGCAACATTATTAAGCTGAAGAAAAGTTGTTTCATTGTAACCATTTCATGCAAATGAAAGCTAACAGCAATGCTTACTTCCGGTTCAAAATTCTTTACAGAAAATGTCGATGGTATGTAAACCTCGTCAGTGTTGATACCAATGGGATCTTCTTCACTCTATTTTCTACTTTGATAATATCAATTTCTTGCTGTAAAATTATGAATTAAACATAATTCTGTTAGATAGCACATTTCTTGTGCACCAAACACACAAAACAGGAGAGAGTCTTTACACTGGCAGATTCCAGACTGAAACTTGCAGACTTCTGATATCATAATTTCAGGACTTCAGAATTAGAACACTGCATGCCTGAAAATTTATAATAATTATTTTCAGGACAAAATGGTATCTCATGATAATTCTTCACTTAATTTCCAGAACATAAACTGTTATCATGTTGTGCACCTTTATGAAACTCATTAACCTTCCATTGCTCAACTGCACTAATGCCAAGGTACACAGCCTCATATACCAGCATCTTACATTTAATCCCCATATATGGACCTTTTTCTTTAAATCATTACATTTTCATCCAAGCTCTACGTTTGAACACTTTGTATAAGATACTAATTAATTCAGACTGGACACAGTTTAAATTAATTATGTCCGTTCCGTAACGCACAATCAATAAATGTGGCAGAGTATATTTTTATTGACTATATTGTGGCGTACCTTAATGCTATTCTATTTGTATGAAATTATTCTAATGGCAGAAGTGTACTTAAGCCATGTGAACATCATCAAAGTGACATGCAAGTTATAGGGACTTAGATTAAGCACAGTAATTCCTATAATAATAATAATTTATTTACATTTCATGGATCCATAAGACAGTCAGATGACGATAGATGTGGAAAAAGTCATAATAAAAATAATAATACAATATATATTATAAAGTAAAATTCGTACTATTATATAAATTCCACATAATACAAAACAAAGTATTGACCTAGAGAAATGATAAGCTACAAATAGATCTACACATTACGCACAAGAAGTTGAAACACTGAAGAAGACATCAAATGTTTGATCTTGAATAAATTTACAGTGAAACTGGGAATGTGCACTAACCACACAACTGTTTGAAACATAGCTGTCTAAATTTAAGACTTTGAATTAATTATTCGGTTTTGTCCGTCTAATCACAATTATATTTAAAATTTACAAATAAGATAATTAAAATATCATCTTATGTTCCACATCGAATAATCGATTTACATTTGGAACATTTTTACAACATGTTTCAGTTTCACCGAACCATCTTCAGGTGTAAAATTATATCGAAATTGTAATTGAGTTTTAAGTTTGTCGATATAATTTTACACCAGAAGATGGTTCGATGAAACCGAAACACGTTGTAAAAATGTTCCAAATGTAAATCGATTATTTGATGTGGGACATAAAATGATAATTTAATTATCTTATTTGTAAAATGATTAGACGGACAAAACCGAATAATTAATTTAATATTTGATTCACAATATGACGCAATTATACTATCTTAAGACTTTGAAATTACAACACACACAGACAGAATGAAAATATGAATCACAAAGCAGCTAATCCAAAAAAATTGAGTGAACATACGAATAATAAAGAGAAATAAAGATAATTATAATGACCTGGCCATACATAACCTAACTGGACACGGCCATGGCAACGACATATTGCAGTGACTGCCTACAATTTTTTTTGCTACATGTAATCAACGATCAAGTAGACCGACGCGAAAGATGGCGGCCGAGTATCTGACGTTTCTGCTCATCTGTTGTCGCTTTCAGAGAGTTGTTGTGTTCGCAGAATTTGTTTTCTTTGCTAGGGTGGTGGTTCCATCATCTCGAAATTGTTTTACCCACTGCTGATAAGTAACTCGTGCGAATTTGAGCATGGTTAAAGAACCATTTCATATGGATTGGAAAACAATTCTTAAAGACCTTTGCTGCCAGTTATCACGTGGGTTTTATAATATTTATTTAAATGTTGCTGCTTTTGACTAGGCGAGTTATCACGCTTTGCTATTTAAAGTCTGGCAAATTCGTCTTTATTATTGTTCTTAATGAATTACTTTTGATCCCAACTCTGTTATTATTTAAGTGAGGATATAAAATATATAAAATGTTTCAAATCATAAAATGAGCTGGAGGCTATATTTACTGTACCTTTAATCAAAACAGTGATTTGAGGTATTGATCTTTGATTTCCCGAAGAGACTTCTATTTGCCAGAGAGGTTTGAAATTCACTGGGGAACATTTATTTTGTATCTATTACTTTGATGTCCCTTTCATTTGTACACTGTAGTAGGAGCTATACTGTAAACTACATTATTCCATGGATTTCAATAAATCTAATTTATGTTCCTGTAAGATGTCAGGGTTCATATGTTCTTTGAATGAGACAAGTGGAGTCCTTGAGACCAGGTCAAGAAATTCCCAGTCTTTTATGGAATTTAGAGGTTCATGAGATCTCTCCATGGGGCCACATGCTTACATCCTACTTCTTCAGGGTTAATTTTAATTTTATTCTCCCCTTTACATTTCTCAGTTGTCATAGTTTCATATCTCCTCAAGCCCAGAGAGAAGGAAACAAATTTTAGCCAGAGCAGACGCTCGAGGGTTCTGAAGGAGAATACGTCATTCTTCGCGATGTCTTAACACCACTGCGTAACGCAAGCCACGCACTGATTAATGATAATATTAAAAACTTAGCTCTCAGCCTAAAGCGCACTCCATAAAGGCGTGAGAGTAGAACTCCACGCAATTCTGACATCGTTAAACGTACATGGTGTGGAGTGGACTGATCTGGCTTAGGGTATGGCGCCCTGTTCCATGAAAAACACTGAACTCAGGCTCAGTAAACAGTTGAAGGGAAATGATGATAGTCTTGAATACTTGAATTCTATAAAAGTAGCGAATTTGAAGTACGTTCATGGATTGAAAGGAATGTCAGAATGCTGTTAGCGAATGAATCCTTGAATGATATTTAAGAATCCAGTCCGTACCGCGAAGAAAACACAACTCTTCACCATTACAGAGATCAACTGGTTAACGCTGTTTAAGGAATTGACCGCTGATTACGGCGAGAACCACACAAAGTGTTACTGATTGTTGGAGTAGGTGGTACGTATACTTACCATTCCATTTAAAGGGTATAAAAGTAAAGTTCGGAGGTCATACTGCCTCCATCATCAGGACGAGTTTTGAGTTTCTTTCATTTGCGAGTAAGAAGGTTCCTACATTCTGGGATGTTGAGCTGTGTAGTCAGGTAGATCTTTACTAACGTTTCGGGGGTCTTACTGCCTCCGTCTTCAGGGCGATATTTGAAGTTTTCACAGCGGTGAGTATGAAGATTCCTGTCTTCTGGGATGTTGAGCTCTGTAGTCAGGTAGATCTCTACTAACGTTTCGGTGGTCATACTGCCTCCATCTTCAGGGCGAAATATGAAGTTTTCTCAGCGGTGAGTATGAATATTTCTGTCTTCTGGGATGTTGAGCTCTGTAGTCAGGTAGATCTCTACTAACGTTTCGGTGGTCATACTGCCTCCATCTTCAGGGCGATATTTGAAGTTTTCAAAGCGGTGAGTATGAATATTTCTGTCTTGTGGGATGTTGAGCTCTGTAGTCAGGTAGATCTCTACTAACGTTTCGGTGGTCATACTGCCTCCATCTTCAGGGCGATATTTGAAGTTTTCAAAGCGGTGAGTATGAATATTTCTGTCTTTTGGGATGTTGAGCTCTGTAGTCAGGTAGATCTCTACTAACGTTTCGGTGGTCATACTGCCTCCATCTTCAGGGCGAAATTTGAAGTTTTCTCAGCGGCGAGAATGAAGATTTCTGTCTTCTGCGATGTTGCGTTGTGTGTGCCCTGAAGATGGAGGCAGTATGACCCCCGAAACTTCTCAGAAGACAGTCTTCTTCGTACTCGCTGCCGTGAGAACCTGAATTCTCGACCTGGGAAGAATTTGTGACACCAACTTTCTTTCTAATGTGTTTAGGTCCATTAGATCTGTTTCTTGTTTACACGAGCTGTCTTTGGTCTTTCTAGATTTCGCTTTTCTAGAAGCGTGTAGTTGAAAACTCTTCTAGGGAATTATTAGCTTGGCTTTAAGTGAAATGGCGTCGTTCATTATCCTAACATCAAGTAGAATGTACGACCTAAAACTTTTACGGCGACATTTCAGGTGTCATCTTTCTCCATCAGGATCATTGATGTGATTATAGTCCTCATACCATCCCTTCCTTTCATTTTATAATTACGGTGATAGTGGCGTATAATATTAATAATCATTACATTTAATTATAACTGTCTAAGCAAAATTTCCATCATTAGGTCAACAGATACAACCTATGTTAATTTTCACCCTGATGCCACGAAATTCGTGGACATGTTTACGTCTGTATACAAAATTTCTATCTCCATCAAAAATTCCTTGAAATTCATGAAGTATTGGAGTTAAAAATCTATGTATCTTTTTATGGCATCCCTGCACCTGTCGTGTGTCTCAGAATGTAACCAGAGTGATGACAGCATCTTCCCGTTTCTATGGAAACGAAGCCAAGACCGCCGTTGAGGAAGGGGGGACGAAAGGTTAGAAGCAACCGCCATTCATCTACCACAGATGCATCTTAAACGTAACTAATTCAAGTTAAATAATCAATGTCTTAATCAAACTTATCTCAATTGTAAAGGATCTATAAAGGAAATATTTAGAATAAAGTCAATATATAAACTTCCTTTCCGTATAGACGTATTTAAGTCAAATTCTCCGGAACCGTGGTTCCAATGAGTGCCGTGAATTATTATATGAAATTGTATATACTCACGTAATAGCCAGAAGAAAGTAATATCTCATCTGTCTCCACCTCCAGTGCTTAAGTGTTTAGAACTATAATACTTTTAGTGGTGGCCTTCATTGCTTAACTAATCAAAGAATACGAACCCATGTCGAAATGAAACCTGCCGACGGATAATTAGATAAATTTTGTGTCTTTATTGTGTGTTTGTTTGATACAGTTTGCCCAAAATAGCAAATGAAAATAGACTGGCGACCCTGTGTGGATGGTTGAGGACGAGGGAAATGCGAGAGTAGAATGCATTTATCTTCGGTGCCGAGACATGCAGGGAAATTAATTGTTGAAGCTTAGGGTATTTATACTTACCATTAGGCTTTAAAGGGTTAAAAATAGCTATTTATAATGCAACATAAACATGCCTTCTTAATAGTAGAATTTAAATATTTACTTCCAAATAATTGGCAGTGACAACTTCTGAAGCGAATTGGAGATGGCTTTGTTCTGAGTTGCAGCGCCTTGTAGTCTGCTAGAAATTTACCAACACAGCTATAAATCCCCCGAAGACCGTCATCTTCGTACTTCCCGCCGTCAGAACCTCATTTCTTTAGCTGTTTTTCAGACGTTGGCGTCCCTGCGTGCGAGAAGATGGCGCAGTTCCTCTGCTGGTATTGTTTACTTCGGACGGCGTGATGGTAGGATGCATGCCCGGTCGAGTGCAGCTTTACTCTTATATTGCCAGGGCTTGTAATTTTATTTGAACTGATGTTTGTCATCTTTCTCCTGTGTGAAGTACGTAAAGTAGGAAATATTTTGGTTGCACGAAAGGCCGGATTAGTTGCCAGTAGGTTATTAATGTGGTGTAGAGTGCCTTCGTAGTAAGAATTAATACTGGTCTCTCAATGCTGATGTTTATTTCTGTACATGGTTTTGTTTCAGGCAGGCGTGAATGCAAGCATATGGGATACTATAGACGTTACGCATTTACGAGTCCATCATTACTACAGAGGTAGCAAGACTTTGCACCGGGAGCTGACATGATCATTGTGCATGATGGACACAATTCATCAGGCGATGCGGTTGGGATGATCCACAGACACGTGTTGGCAGCCTCTGTTTTTGTGACTTGCATGTGGAAATTCAGTAGCTGTTGATTTAAATTTGTGTAAGAGCTTATCACAGTGAAGAAGCTAGAAGTAAGCAGCTAGGGTTACAGGTTGTAATGTTGGTTATGTGGCCACCGCAACACAGTTGCACACTTTTGATTCCTAGTGACCAAATATGGGGTGTTCGTAGCATGCCTCACAATGCCACAAGGAAGACCTCAGGCCCTCGTGTGATCTCCTTGCTTTCCGAGGAGGTGTACGGTTATAGATTCAGTGTGAGTGCCTTGTCTGTCTGAAAGAGGAGTTTGAGATCAGGGGATGTGCTGAGTAGCAACTTTCATGTGAACTGTAGCTGTAGTGTGTGTGGACTGGTATCTACGAAGACACGGCAGACCAATTTGTCTGAATATCAGTGTTTCAGAAGATCAGTTGTGTGCGTGATGGGGAAGCAGCTTATTTGGAGTTGGAGATGTGAAGAACCAGACAGAACGAAGCACCTGGAGCGTTTGTGACTTGGATAAGGAAGTGCAGTATTCAGGTATGTTAGAGAGTAGAGTTTATTTACATTCCATAGATCCTTATTACGACTAAACCAAAGGATGGAGAACAAGTCATTTCATACAATAAACGTAAACTTCTGTATCTTATGGTCAGCTGCAAAAATGATGCTGCAATATCCAAAGGGTTGTGGTTGTGGCTGTGGAATCTGTGTCTTCTATTTGCTCGTTGTTCCAGATATGTGTACTTCCAGTCACATCTAATCATTATTTCCACTCTACTGAGATATGTTCTTCCGCTGCTCTTTATGCATGTCCGTACTGTGATTCTGTTACAGCCGAGTGCCAAATCTGGCGAACGATCTGTGATTATCAGCTTAGAGGATGGATCAGCGAAATATTTATCTGGATATATCATTAATGGAATAAATCTCTTTCCTGCCACTGGCTACCTTGTGAGTTGTAATGTAATTAATTTTATTAACCTTTGAGATAAGATAATTTAAATTCCCTCTTGCAACCTCATGGTTAGATTAAATTTGCTCCTTATTTGTCTTTTAAATTCACTGTATAACAGAAGTTGATCCATGTTGTTTTAATAGAGGGCTCGGAACCAAAATTACAAATATGACCAGAAGGGATACTCAACGTAGAAAACGAATAGAAATAATAAACGTGTTTTGAAATGATTTTTGTACTTGCACAGTAAGAAAGAGGAGTTTGGCTGATCTGACTTACTTTTGAATCTAATATAAATGCAGGTTTTTTATTATGTAAAATGTTCTTATCACATTATTCTAGTAATCAGTGTTCATTTACAATTTTGTGTAGAAATATAATGAAAGATTCTTAGGGCTACGAGCCACATCAGGTGGCTGAATGGTGAATGAACCATATCCTCTGCCAACGTTTTGAGAGCCATCTCTGCTCTCATCTTCAGGGCAGCTGCGTAACAAACTGGTCCTCTGTAGCGTGCTTGCCGATGATTGTTTTTATTTGATAGCTTTCATCACTGTAGTTACGTAAGGATGGTAATTTCACAAACATTAATCCAGTATCAGCTTATATTGTCGAATATTTTCTGATCTTTAGGTACGACTTTTTAGAAAACTAAACTTGGTTTTTACTTTTACGCGATGAGAAATGTAATTGTGTCATGCTTCTGTTCTCTTGTAATCAGGGTCGTTGTCTTAAAAGTAATAGTTCTGGAGCAGTTTGAATTTTTAAATTTAGAATTTAATGGTTAGCCACTGAAAAAATGCACATTCTTAAAAAAGGTTCTTTTCCTTATTGAGCCACCTTACACAGCCGGTAGCCCAAGAAGGATTTATTGTAGTTAAGCTTCGGATACTTCTACAATTTTACATTATCTTCATGTTAATCTGTTTGATATACAGATACGATATATTGTTGGCAGCATTGATCAGTGAGAGAAATATATTTTTCAGTAAGGCATAAATTATTCTCTGTTATATATAATTATATATGTTATCAAAAGTGCGACAAGTAAATGTTATAAATCTTAATAAGATCTGTATTTTGTCACGCAATAATCGTGACAGCTCAGTTTCAGAAACCATATTAAATTCAGTTTTAGGCTCTGTAGATAATAGAGGTTATGTTGTACCTTTTCAAACAAAAGTTATTACCTAGAAAACTTGTGTGTTCACCTCCGATGCTGATTTCTGTTGAAAAATTATTGATTTGTTCATAGATTATACATGATATGAGACCTGTTCATCGTACGCTCATGTATACAGTTCTTCCAAAGATAGGTTAAAACTTGTTTATCATTCTCGTTATATCTTGCACAGGAACTAGTGTGGGAATCAGTTAGTCTGATGTCTGGGAAAATTCACACCAATGTACCTGTTGTATTTGAGGATGTTTAGTTCCACAGGACTACAGAATAATGACACAGTTTATCATTCGTAGTCTATATGTGTGTCTTAAGTGGTACGTGCTTATGTTTCCTATCCTTTCAACGATATGTCCCTCTCCTGCAATCGTATTTTGAAGCGCGTTAAACTCCAGAAAGTAAACGATCTGCGTGCAAGGGAAGTATTTCCAATCTCGTGGTACAAGTGGCAGAGGAGTGATTAGACTACATGCATAGCTAAAGTGTTATGTTGGTAGAGAACCTTCATGTGACTGCAGTCGAACACCTTTTAAAATGGGGGTTTAATAGTGGGGGCTTTTCTGAAAAGAAAATAATCATCGAAAGAGGACGACAGGCATGCAAGTTGCCAGAACTTTGACAGACCAAATCGTGTGTGAAGAAATTTTATTTGGAACAGTATTTGAAAACAGAGTGGCCATCCGGTTGCCGTAACATAGGAAAATTGTTTTGTTGGTCGTGCCTATTGTTTCTGAATGGAAAACAAATGGAACAAGACTGGATTCGGTGATACCAACGACATTCATAAAGCACTGAAACGACATGAGAACTCTCAAACCCCCATTGTTTCAACAGTGCAAATTGTGATGTTTGACAAGTCTCGAATTGACTGTCAACTTGCCAATCAGAAGAAAGCTCTGCTTCCCTTACTGAAAATAACACTGCACGCCACTGCTGGAAATGTTGGATTTATGCTAATAAATAATGTGTTTTAAAATCTTAATAATGCTTTTGTTTGCAGTGCTGACTATATTTAATAAGGAAAACAAAGAAACAAAACACTAGACACTTAATTTCATCAAGGTAACTGCTTGTGGACATTTAAAATTAGTACACTTCGGTACTCTCTTTATCTTTAAAGGGTTAACCTACAGCCCATAACATTAATATTCAGTTGTTTTGTTATAGGAAGCATTCAGTTTACGGTCATGGTTTAGCAAGCAAGTGGGAGGTTTGAGGTAACGGCAAGTGGTTTGGTGCGAGTACCTGCAAACATGTCCTATGAAACGGTGTTGCTGGAGCCCTCGATCCCACACATTAATGATGAGTTGCTTGAACTTTCATCACAGGACATATATAAAGAGTTACGACTACGTGGCTGTGACTACCAAGGACTCTTTCGGGGCTGACAACCATGGTAGGTAGCGCTACAATCTAAAGGAGTAGTTTTAATGTACCTTATAGGCTGTAATATGTGATGGTGTTTATTAGTAGACATTGTTTTTGCAAATGAGCTAACTGTTGTGACCCTATGTAATGGATATATAATGTACAATTTTGTTTTAATTTTACAAAAAAATATTATGGGTCTCAGATATTTATTACATCGTTCAATGTTGTTTTCATCTGAATCTACATTCCACATTTGCTAGTTATGCAGCTTCTGAAATCATATGAGTTTTTTCTTTATATTTCATGTATTCCATTTAATGTTTTCAGCCCACATAAAACAATATCCTTTCTT
>NW_028259342.1:0-47298 GCF_977971745.1 Zootermopsis nevadensis | reverse complement strand
AAATGTCGTGTCCTTCGGATGAGCGGCACAATTATCTACAAACAGCAAAATCTTTCTGCCTTGTGTGCCCATGGAGGCATCCAGAGAACTTAAGAACGCCGTAAAGATGTCTGTGGTCATCCAAGCCTTTTTGTTGGCGTGATATTTCACCGGACGTTTTTTCATGTTTTTGAAACAACGCGGTTTTAGTGATTTTCCAACTACAATCGGAACCCGTTTGTCACTACCGTCACTGTTAACACACAGAAGAACAGTAATTCGGTGTTTTGCACGTTTTCCCCCGTGGCAAGATTCACCTTTCAATGCCAGCGTCCTATCCGGGAGGGCGTTGTAGAAAAGTCCTGTCTCATCCACATTATAAATGTCCCTCCAGCAGACTCTCGAGCCACAGCTCCGTTCTTTCCACATCCACAGCAGCACTTTCGCCGGCTAACTTCTTGTAGACCATACCATGTCGTTCTTTAAATCTACTAATCCAGCCATTCGACGCTGCAAAATTTTCAATATTCAGTCTTGCGGCTATCGTCTTGGCTTTTTCCCGCAAGATGTTGCCATCAACAGGAATTCCTGAGGCCCGCGATTGCTGGTACCAAGTGAAGAGGACACTTTCTAGCTCACTGAAAGTTGATTTCCTTCCGGTTTTCCTTTTTTTGCATGAATTACCGCACTTGTCAGTTTGTTTTCGGATTTATTTCTTCTTTGCAATCATTGAATTTAAAGTAGATGGTGCTAATCCAAGGCGTTTAGCAAAGTCGATTCTTTTTTCAAATGCATTTTTCTCAACTTCTTTTATGATTTTTAATCTTTCTAGAAGAATTCTGACTTGTTTTACTGGGCGAGAGATGGTACAGGAATAATAACAAAATAATTAACAGGAGTAAGAGGAATAACAAAATATTTACGGGAACAACAACAAAAGTATAGACTGGAACTATAACAGGAAGAATGGAAGTACTGTTACTGCCGAACTCAACGAAACGTAGCTGTAGAAGACACTGAACCACTGGAAACGAGATGAACCAGAAAAATGAAAAGTGTCGCCGGCCTTTCCTTTGTACTTATAATAAAAGCATTTGTGAAGAAATTCACACTGCACATGCCATCTGGCATCGCTGGAACGAAATATGAGTCACCCAAATTAAAATCGTAAAATTTCTGACAATGAGCACCGCCATTCACTCCAACTATCACCCCTCATTCCAAAAGAATGGTTTGGCGACATAACATGTTACCGCTACTGCGTATTCCAAAAACATTGTGCGTCTTTCGGTATTAATTTATCTCAAAACCCAGCATTTTAAATTCTCAGAAACGATCATTGCGGGAAAATTTTGGGCCGGGACTAACATTTTTGAACGATCGATGCGATAAAACGATAGTCCGAGGAACGATAGAAGCGGCAAAATGTAACATTATTTTATATGGGATGTATTCGGGACCGAACAAAACAGACGATGCATCCGGGAACGATGGATAGACGTTTCACTGTATGCAGACAAAATGTACCAAAATTAAATTAAATTTACAGCACCTGCAATAAGTGCGTTGCAACAAATAAAAACAAAAATGATGAACACAACTTGTAGTACAATTATCTGAACCTTTAACAAATAACGAACTTGTCAATAATAACTTTAGCTGATGCATTTTTGGCTTCTTGTTCGGAAGATCCATACCCCACACCTGTGAACATACAGCATCACCTATTGGTACTGCTAACCTCATCATAGCATACACATTCACAAACATAGCACTCATCGTATACCCAGTGCTATGACTCAACTAACCTGTATCCTGATGATTCAAGAATTCTTCTTTTTGTTGCTTGATCACAATACACGTGTAGGAGTATAGGCCTCCCGCAGCAACACCTCCTTCATAAGAAGGAGCCGGCCAATTCCTGGAGAGACATATTGTCTCCAATGACGTAATGGGGTCGAGTGTGATGTCAGAGTTCCTAGCAAACAAAAGGACAGACGGTTATCAGGTCAAGACTTCAGATACACCTGGTGGTTTACTTTCATACTTTTACAGGTTCCCTGTGCTGAAAGAAATATTCTCTGTACATCAGAGAGAAGTAATGATGAGCACTTACTTTTCGGAAGGAAGAAGCAGTTTGACCAAAATAATTTTGGCAGCTGCTTCTTTGGCTTCTTGTGTTGACCCTCCAAACCCCACACCTGTGAACATACAGCATGTATAAAGAAAAATCAAGTAGTTTTCATCTAGGATTTGACATGGGCAATGGCATTTGTAACAGGGAATTGATAAGGACGCGGTAGCGTTTGAGATTAATATTACGTTAGATCCCAAAACTGCAGAGTAGTCATTTTTGTCTGACATTCTTAATACAACAAAGTTAAAAAAATCAACCAGTAATCCAAATGTAAGAATGAAACAGTATGGTTCATATAAATATTAAAAATAATTTCAAAATTTTCTAGGGAAATTATAGATTACTATGACGACACAAAATCATCACCTATCGGTATTCCTAACCACATCATAGCATACACATTCACAAACATACCACTCTTCGTATACCCAGTGCTATGACTCAACTAACCTGTTTCCTGAAGCTTCATATATTCTGCTTCTGCTTGCCTGGTCACAACACAGGTAAAGGTGAACAACCTCTCCTGTGTTGGACCACTCCTGAAAACAGGTGCCGGCCAAGAAAGATATTTGCATGATTCCTTCAGGGCCCGAAGGGAATTTGGAGGTATCAAGCTGGACTTGCTAGAAAGAGAAGGAAAGACAGTCAAGACTTCAGATACACCTGGTGGTTTACTTTCATACTTTTACAGGTTCCCTGCGCTGAAGGAAATATTCCCTCTACATCAGAGAGAAGTAATGATGAACACTTACTATTCAGAAGGAACAAACAACTTCTCATAAATAAAAGAAGCTGCGACACGTTTGGCTTCTTCAGCTGACTGGCCAGTGCCCACACCTGTGAACATACAGCACGTTTAAAGAAAAATCAAGGAGTTTTCATCTAGGATTTGACATGGGCAATGGCATTTGTAACAGGGAATTGATGAGGACGCGGTAGCGTTTGAGATTAATATTACGTTAGATCCCAAAACTGCAGAGTAGTCATTTTTGTCTGACATTCTCAATACAACAAAGTTAAGAAATCAATCAGTAATCCAAATGTAAGAATGAAACAGCAAGGTTCATATAAATATTAAAAATAATTTCAAAATTTTCTAGGGAAATTATAGATTACTATGACGACACAAAATCATCACCTATTGGTATTCCTAACCACATCATAGCATACACATTCACAAACATAGCACTCATTGAATACCCAGTGCTATGACTCAACTAACCTGTTTCCTGAAGCTTCAAATATTCTTCTTCTTCTTGCCTCGTGACAATACAGGAACAGGTGTGTGAGCCCTGCTCAGCGAGTACTCCTTCATAAGAAGGAGCCGGCCAATTCCTGGAGAGACACATAGTCTCCAATGACGTAATGGGGTCGAGTGTGATGTCAGAGTTCCTAGCAAACAAAAGGACAGACGGTTATCAGGTCAAGACTTCAGATACACCTGGTGGTTTACTTTCATACTTTTAGAGGTTCCCTGCGCTGAAGGAAATATTCTCTGTACATCAGAGAGAAGTAATGATGAACACTTACTCTTTGGAAGCAAGAAGCAGTTTATCCAAAATAATTTTGGCAGCTGCTTCTTTGGCTTCTTGCATTGACTGGCCAGTGCCCACACCTGTGAACATACAGCACGTATAAAGAAAAGTCATGCAGTTTTCATCTAGGATTTGACATGGGCAATGGCATTTGTAACAGGGAATTGATAAGGACGCGGTAGCGTTTGAGATTAATATTACGTTAGATCCCAAAACTGCAGAGTAGTCATTTTTGTCTGACATTCTTAATACAACAAAGTTAAGAAATCAATCAGTAATCCAAATGTAAGAATGAAACAGTATGATTCATATAAATATTAAAAATAATTTCAAAATTTTCTAGGGAAATTATAGATTACTATGACGACACAAAATCATCACCTATTGGTATTCCTAACCTCATCATAGCATACACATTCACAAACATAGCACTCATCGTATACCCAGTGCTATGACTCAACTAACCTGTTTCCTGAAGCTTCATTTGCTCTTCCTCACGCTGCTTCCGCACAATGCAGAAGTGTTTGAACTTCCGATCATGCGTCAGCTGCCCCTGGTAAGCAGGAGGTGGCCAACATCGGCAAATGCATATCAACTGCAGCAAACGGATGGCGATGTCAGAATTCCTAGCAAACAAAAGGACAGACAGTTATCAGGTCAAGACTTCAGATACACCTGGTGGTTTACTTTCATACTTTTACAATTTCCCTGTGCTGAGGGAAATATTCCCTGTACATCAGAGAGAAGTAATGATGAACACTTACCCTTCAGACGTGCTGCTGGCACATGCAGCCGTTTCCTCCTGCCTCACCCTCTTTGAAGGACCAGGTTCCATTGCTGTGAACATACAGCACGTATAAAGAAAACTCAAGCAGTTTTCATCTAGGATTTGACATGGGCAATGGCATTTGTAACAGGGAATTGATAAGGACGCGGTAGCGTTTGAGATTAATATTACGTTAGATCCCAAAACTGCACAGTAGTCATTTTTGTTCTGACATTCTCAATACAACAAAGTTAAAAAAATCAACCAGTAATCCAAATGTAAGAATGAAACAGTATGAATCAGATGTTCCCCTCAACAGAAATCTTCAGTATTGAAGGGAAACCAGGGTTTTTAAATAAGCTAAATAATGTACAATAAAAAATTAGATAAAACCCCACGCGCTGGGAAAACGTGTAATTATTGACGTTGAAACAAATACGAGTAGAATGAAATAACAGTACGAAACGACGCTATGCTGCAGAATTCCGCCCCAAAACATGTAATGACACACACCCTACCACTTGCAATCTGGTACCTTGAAACAGTCGGGTGCTTCCTCAAGTATAAACTTTAACCTTTTGCAGCTGAAACTTGTGAAAATAATATTTAAAAATAAACTTTCTTTTTCTAACAAAAAACAGCCTCCTCAACCGGTGAATGCTCTTTAGCGAAATTATCAATGCTTACTGTCAGAATGATAGAAAGCAGAAACATTATACTCTGTGGCCAAATGGCACTATCACTGAACGCTCTTTGTGGTACACTTTATTACCACTGTGTTTCAAAGGCGTTATGCAATCGTATATTACCTACGATAGATGTGACAGACAGTAGGAGTGTCCCAAGTTACATCTGTCATTTCCATACGGTTATCTCTGCACGAATATCATAAAATGTAAATGTTATGCATTGATGGAATTTCTATAAAAATCCATATTATACTGGACCAAACTGTATCCTTGTACTTTAAATACATGCTCAAAAGCTGTCATTACAATAAAAAAGTCATTCAAATTCTGAATGAAAGTTCTGTAACAAGTGAATAATAAATCGGGCATGTGAATTCTTGCAAAGCAGAAGCAGGCTCCTGACCAGCACATCAACATCCAGTCACAATCCCTGCAAGATTTCAACACTGGTATAGTGAAGATAGTTTCAACAAATGTTCTCAAACAAAATGAACAACAGCAAGACCAGCAAAGAACATTCACATAGAAGACACACTGCACCTTAAATTCCTTGCATGTGTGGCAAGGTCTGTGTTGGAAGAGCTGGCAAACCAATCAAAAGAAAACACAAGATACACACACAGATTTCAAACTCGGCGTAACATTTGGGCTGTGGGGCTTCCATAAAAATAAAACTGTAACAGGCACAGTACCTTCGCCCTCAGTCGGTACCTGGCGACTAACGCACTCAAGCAGTACGCGTCACAGCCAAAATTTTATCTATGAAATCTTCCACATTCAAGTCTTCACTTTGCACAAATCCAGAATACACCTTGGCCAGATATAGTTTATAAGATTTGTATCACTGTGAAACACCAGTGTTATTAAGATCTGAGCTTGGTATGTTCCCTTCAGAACATTCACTCCTATATGAAGTTTATAAACTTGACCAAGAGAATTACATGAGCATGAATTACAGAATAATAGCCAAACTGATTTCAAGAAATTCTCTTTCATATTTTATACAATAATAACGAAGACATCACAGTTAAACAACTTTTCTTTTACAACTATAACCAAAAAAGTTAACAGATTTCAAGAATTTCCCTTTCCCACCAGTTGTATTGATTATCAGGGCTAATGAAGGGTAGAAGATGCATAAATAATAAAAAAAAAGAGCTAATCCAAACTATTTTGTTTGGTGCATTCACAGAACTTCACAAACTGCTTAACGTTCCTCACACAACAGACCTTCTTTAAGAAACAGTTTGTAATGCTCACTTGTTCTGAAAACTCTTTAGACTCTCCCTCATGACAGCATGAACTTCACTCTCATTTGTCTCATGGCAGCACTGACTATGTCCACTTCACACGCACCACTTTGAAGCCATTTTTCAGTTCACTGTCAATCTTTTCAAAACTTCTCATAGCACGCACCATGACATGAACTTTTGATTTCCTGATTTCTTACTAGATCTGGAGAAAGTTTCCCCCATAATCAAACCAGTGTTACTGGACTCCCAGAAAACTATGCCCAAAATAAGCCATCAGTAGGTCAGCCTGGTATATGGTGTTCTTTCAAGGATGGAATCACTCAATCCCTATCACATACTTTTATTATAAATTCTGTTGCCCATTCTCTGTTCTCAAATTTCCTAAGTACACGAAGCCTTTGTTTTACTGTCAGTAGAATTTTATTATGATTTTCATCCATCTTCTTTAGAACACCCACCCCCACCCCACAGGCAAGTTGAAGGCTTTCACCTGTGTTTCTTTTATCTTCTTACTATAAAAATTTCTGATTCCTCGTTGTCTTCATGAAATGACGTCATCAAATAGCGTTATCCATAGCCGAGTCACCTTTAAATGTTCATTCCTCAGGAATGGTAAGAGTAAGGGTAATGTAACCAATATGTAAAATGATCAGTAAATAAAGACCTTTAAGAATCTGTAATGTATTTTGTTGTAATTATAATTGCTTATATATTTATTGTAATTTTAATGAACCAATGTGTGCAATTTTTAATGCATCTGGCGGCGTTAAGCGCCCGCCTCTCGAAAACCGTAACAGATGGATCTGGACATATTGCGTACGAAATACGTATTACCTCTAGAGCTTTCCATATCTGTTTTCAGATTTTACATATCACAAATGGTTTAGGTTCTACAAATATTTATTTAGCGCAATCCACTCGCGTCATTTCTTTACTTGGCAACTTGAGTTCATTTTCTTCCCTACAGGAAGCAGAACAGTCACGACTTCAACGCCTCTCTCTAAAGGAATTCCGACCATGAAATACACAAGAATATGTAGGCTATCATATGCCGAGTAAACAAATAATAACGCTTCACTACCAAGCCAGTCGCATTATAACAGTTCTACAAGCAGCACGTGGCATCGCATTATTGGAAAACATCAGAAAACTAAAATAAGACGTTATCAACTATTTGAAGTACCAGAGCCAACAACTCCAACAAGGTAAAGTGATACTAATAATACTACTCATATATATACTCGATATATTACGATTACGAAAATAAGAAGCGAAAGAAAGAAGACTTACAATGATACACGAGACGTAGAAAGTTGACTGACCAAGAACAGTTTTCCTCTGAACAGCGACGTAAAGAACTGAAATATCAGACGTATTTAAGAAATAAAGAAGAGCGAAAGAAGACTTACAATGATAGACGAGACCATATTAACGACACACGTAGAAAAACTTATTCGGTAAGAACAGAGGAGAAAAAAACAAGACGCTGAAAAGGAAAGTATTAGATATCAAAGTAAATTAGTAATGAAGAACCAAGGACGACTGCTAATAGCAGCACATTTCAACAACGACGAACATCACTGGCTTGATGAATCGACTCAACGTTCCAGTAAATCGTTTTATGATTGTTGTGCACATGGAAACCCTGATGAACTTAGAAAACTCTTTTCTCTTCGACATTTTCGCAACAAATGTCGTGTTTACAACAACATGATGGCATTCGCATCATTTCAAGCGAATCTCATGGACTTCGGAATTAGTCGACCAGGGCCATATTGTTTTAAATTGCATGGCCAAATTTATTATAACATGAATGCGGCATCTTTTCCGAAAGATAATGAGAATGCAACTTTTGGTCAACTATTTATGATCGACGAAGAAGAAGAATAGAAAATGCACGTCAGAATTCGAAAGGCGACACCAAAGAAGAAATTGTCACGAAATTAACTGATATAATTTCGCGCATTAACGTCCACGCAGAATCCTATCGCATGATGAACTACCAATACAAGCTTGAAAAAGAAAACGCTGAGCGTAACAACGAGTCTGAACCGGAGCTAAACTTGGTTATGTCGATGTTTCCTGGAGACGACAAAAACAGGTACAATCCGAAATGGAGCAATGACGTCGCTGTTGTGTGTCCTAAAACCGACGACGGTGACATTCCTGATTCGTATGTTGTTGTTTACAGTACCAAGGAGCAAAGACTCAGACGTCTTTCGACAATGAATCCATTCGTTGAACCCTTTGTCTATCCCCTTCTGTTTCCTTACGGCACAATGCAATGGCATAAAGACCTCAGACTGAAAGATGCTAAAGTTGGTGATCGTTTAACACGAGGAATGTTCGCTCGCTATAGAATCGCTACTCGCGAAAAGGAATTTAATCCAATCACAAAAAGTGGGAAACTTTTCCAACAATATTTGGTTGATACTGAAATTAAACGTCAAAAAGACGTTATCAACTACTTGAGGTACCAACTCCAACAAGGTAAACGTGTAGATAAGTGCAGCAGTTTGAAAGCAAACTTGCAAAAGAAAAGAAGAAGAAAATCGGGCGCATTAAAGTTTTGAACTCATCGTTCGTTGGATCGCCACGATACATGTTGGAACTGTACCAAGACGCAGCAATGGCAATGGTCGCTGCTTTCGGCACGCCGTGTTTGTTCATCACCATTACGACCAATCCTAATTGGCGTGAAATTCGCGAAAATCTCGAACCACATAAAACACCACCAGACAGACCCGACTTCGTTGACAGAGCATTCAAGTTGAAACTCAATCACTTGATGGATTTGCTGACCAAACATTCAGTTACGGGAAAGTCGCTCGCTTACGTGTACGCAGTTGAGTTTCAGAAGCGAGGACTTCCGCATGCACATATCCTTTTAATCCTCCAAGAAGGATCAAAAATTAAGACTGATGAAGATGTTGACAAATTCATTTGCGCTGAACTACCAGACCCCGAAACAGAACCAAATCTCTACGACATTGTTACGCGTAACGTGATTCATCAATGTAGTCCGCGTTGCATGAAGGGAAATGAGCGTAGTAAAGGTTTTCCCAAACACTTTTCTCCTTGCACAATAATCGTCGAAGACGGTTATCCAAACTACAAACAACAAAATAATGAACGCACTTACTCCGCAAAAAATGGATTTGTCGCAACAAATCAAGACGTTGTTCCATACTGTCCGTATTTGATGCACGAATTAAATTGTCACATCAATGTTGAGTCCGTATCGTCGATTACTTCAGTAAAGTACCTATTCAAATATGCTTTTAAAGGTGGTGATTTGACAAACTATACAATCATCGAAGGAGATGAGCTTCACTACGACGAGATCACCAACTACCAAGACAGTCGCATGATCACTGCTCCAGAAGCAGCACATCGCATTCTTGAAAATGAAATGCACAAACACAGTCATGCAATCAAACGTCTGCCTGTGCATTATTATTTCGAAATTCCAAAGCACTATACGTGGAGAGCAGGAATGAAAGGTACCAATGATGAAGAAGAAAACTGTTGAATACGAACAAAAGACGAACTTGAAGAAACAGAAGTCATGGTTTCCACGAAGAGATGGTAAACACACAATCGGACGCCCTAGAGATCAAGAAACATTCCATCTTCGTGTTCTTTTGATGAATGTGAAAGGCGCAGAAAACTATGAGGACTTAAAGACTTACGACACTGTCACTTACCAAACATTCACAGAAGCCTGTTTAGCACGTGGACTGATCGAAGATGACGCTGAATGCAAGAAGGTGCGATCTACCAAATGCCTTATCAGCTACGTGTGTTGTTTGTTCAGATTCTAATCCATTGTCACCCATTGCACCCCGAAGAGCTTTTCAATGATTTCATCGATATAATGGCGCAAGACTTTAAAAAAACAAGATAAAATTTCTGACTCTGACGCACGTGACAAAGCTCATGCTAATATTAATGAATTGTTAATTATTGAAGGGAAAAGTTTGAAAGACTTTCCAACACTGCCTCAGGAAATTAAAAAATTACAGACAGTAATTAACAAAGAATTAACTGTTGAGGAACACATTGGAATTGGTGAAGAAATGTACAAATCATTCAACGAGAAACAAAAGGAAATCGTTGACTTAATACTTAATCATATAGACGAAAAAATAACTGTCAAAAACCTGTACTTCTACATTGATGGTCCAGGAGGATGCGGTAAAACTTACACATATAAAACATTGTACCATTTGTTAGTAGGACGACAAAAGAAAGTCACTACGATGGCTTATACAGGTATCGCAGCAAGTTTGTTGCCTAAAGGAAACACTGTCCACAGAGTAGCCGGGCTGCCCGTTCCTGTTTTGCCTGACTCTAACACCAACATTTCGATAACGGATAACAGAGGAAAAGAATTGATAGATACAGACGTATTTATTTGGGACAAAGCACCAATGGCACCACGGTATTGTATGGATGTACTCGATAGAACTTTGCGAGACTTCACACGTTGTAACTTACCCTTTGGAGGTAAAGTTATGTTGCTCGGTGGAGACTTTAGACAGATTTTACCTGTCTTACGCAATTCAAACAAAACGTCAACACTGTATTCAACAATAAAATATTCGCCTTTGTGGAAACACTTTAAGGTCACGTCACTGTCTGAAAACATGCGCGCCACACCCCAAGCTATAAAATGGACTAAATTCTTACTCGACCTCGGCGAAGGACGCCTCAACGACCACGACGACATGGTAGAAGTGCCTGAAAACATGGTTTCCACGGGCGATTTAATCGAAAAGATTTGCGGAGATATCATAAGAAACAATGACATCGAAATGCTCGAAACTACCGCAATCCTTGCTGCAAGAAATTGTGACGTCGACGAAATAAATGAGAGAGTTGTTGACTTACTAGACGAAAAGACTGAGCGAATCTACTCGAGCATTGATGGTGTCGAAGACTCGGACATAGAAAAGTTCAGTGAAATGGTGACACCCGAATACTTAGACACTTTGCGACCACGATCACTGCCCCCACATAATTTGCGACTACGTAAGAACGCTATTGTCATGTTGGTACGTAACTTAAGCGTTTGGGAAGGATTAGTTAACGGAACGTGTACGGAATGTCAACAACACTACGTACGTGGAACGACAGATATTGATGTTGGTGACCGTCAAAAGTACATGATTTTGGAAATAAATAGATTAACTCTAAATGGAGTACGCACATTTCAAATAATGAGAATTACACAAAACAACCAATTAATGTATGGAAAACATTGGAAATTGCAAAGTGCGGTCGAATTTGTGGACATTAACGGTACTGGAAACGACGGACATTTTAAGGCATGGCGACGTTACAACGATGAATGGCTTATCTTCGACGATAATCATATTACAAAATCTAGGAAATTTATCGATTAATGTAAAAGTGTAACACTCTTATTATTCGAAAGAATCATACAATAACAAATTTTAGGTCATTTCTTTACTCTATTCTGTTGTCTTCGTATATTGCCTTCAAAAATTCACTTCCCTCTTTTGTCATACTATTTCAACACAAACAATACGTAAGTTGACTGACCAAGAACATTTGGCCTTTCAATAGCGAAGTAAAAACTTAAAGATCAGACTTATCTCACAATTAAAAAAAGCTAAAGCAAAATATTAAGAGAAGAAGGAAAGGTAAGTAAGACTTACATTCATAAACGTAAAAAAAATATGTAAAAAGAACAGAAGGGATAAGAAACAGACTAACATTTGCAAAGGTTGGGTTTTGAACGTAGGAAGTTGACTGACCAAGAACAGCGAAGTAAAGAAGTAAAATATCAGATTAGAAATCAAAAAATATCAAGCCAGTCGCATTATCACTGCTCCAGAAGGAGCACTTCGCATTCTTGAATATTGACTGACAGTTGGCCTAAAACATCAGAAAAGTGAAAGAACACGTTATCAAGTATTTGAAGTACCAACTCCAACAACTTCAATAAGGTAAACTGATACCCATTCGATATATTACGATTACGAAAACTATTATGAAAACTGACTTTATGATCGATTTTAAGACGAAGATTTGCAGGGGTGGGGCTGGACGTAGAAAGTTGACTGACCAAGAACAGTTGGCCTCTGAAAAGCGACGTAAAGAACTAATCCGTCAGACCTATTTAACAAATAAAGTAAAACGAAGGGAGAGTAACATTCATAAACATAGAAAAACGTATACAACAAGAACAGAAAAAAATAAAAAGAAAAAAAAACACGAAGATTAGCAATGGTGTTGCTGGACATAGAAAGTTGACTGATCAAGAACAGTTGGCCTCTGAAAAGCTACGCAAAGAACTAAAACATCAGATTACAGGAAGCTCTCCGAAAGGATTAGCCATCGTTGTCGACAAAAAATGACGTCATCAACAATATCACCTTATATTTGTTTACACACGGGTTAGTTTAGTGTCTTACTCAAGATTTTAAAACGCAACCAACCCCCTTCGGGGGGTTGGTCAAGTGTTTAAATCCCCCATTCGGGTGGGTTAATTTAGTTTCTTACTCAGGGGTTAAAACACTTGAATGAGACACTAAACTAACTCCACTTTGGGACTAACCAAGTTTGGTTGCGTTTTACAAACTTGACCAACCCCCCCTAGGAGCTCCAAAAGGAGCGCCCTGCTCTAGTATAGACAAGTGGGTGGGGAGTGGAAATATTCTACTTGAGTGTGCCCTTTGGAATGCAGACAAATCACATATTGGATTAACTGACAATTCATCCTCAAATAGGAATGATCATACCAGACACGGATTACAACTTAATTCAGAAGGCAAGTAGAAGCTTGTGCAACTCACTGCTAATTAGATTAGGTGCAAACTGGATACCTGTAATCACTGATGTAAGATCTAACCCTTCTTTTAGGCTTAAGCCCAAATCTGTCACCAAATACCTGAAAGATGTCTACATCAATGCTAATAAACCAGTTCTAAATTCAGAATACAATCAAGATAACAATTCTGTGGTGCACCATCATAACATAAGAGGACTTTCAAACAAAACTGATCAACTATCAGTGTCCATTAATAATATATACACACCCTAATCTGTGTTTAACCCAACACCAGAGGTAAAACTTGAAAATGTTACTTTTGGAGGTACTTACTCTAGACGAAATATGGTAAAAGAAGGTGCCAATTTCTCTTGGCAGCTGCCTTCTTCGTTGCCTTGGATTTTGCAGTAGTCTTCGGTCTCGGCGCTTCGGCTTCTTGGTAGGGACTTTTGTAGCTTTCTTAGCCTTAGATGGCAATTTCTTGGCCTTCGGCGCTGGAACCTGCTTCTTTTTCTCAGGAGTCTTCTTCACCGGCGTTTTTTCGAAGATTTCAGCTTTGCCTTTGTAGGTTGCTGCTGTTTCTTTTCCTTCGGTGCAGACGTTGAAGAACTCCTGCCGCGAGCAGTAGTAACTACTGTCGGAGCCTTCTCAGGCTTACCAGAGGATAACTTGAACGAACCAGAAGCTCCTTTGCCTTTGGTCTGCACAAGCTCTCCCGATGCTACGGCTGACTTGAGGTACTTTTTGATGAACGACGCCAACTTTTCAGAATCGACCTTGTAGTTTGCTGCAATATACTTAATTAGATAAATGTATTGTGTCACTAAAATAACAAGAAATAGAAGCTGCATTGTGCAATTGGAATCTAAACATTCCAACATATATGTCCTAGCTATATATAGAGCCCCCACTGGCAATGCTGACTTTCCTAAACAAGTTACAAAGCATTATAAATTATCTTTTTAAACCTACAGCACAACATCGTCAACTGTGGTCCCATTATCATCAATACAAATTATCTTATTGAAAGTCACCATAAAAATGTGTAAAATGCCCGAGTAGCATTTTTCAATGTCATGGCAATAGTTAATTTCCCCATAAGAATCCAAAATTACTCCATCTGATCACGATGTACAACTTCTAGTAATATTAATAATAAAAAAGTCGATCTCCAGTTATCATAAGTACAGAATACCAATCAGACTCAGAAATGAAGACACTATTAAAGAATGTACAACACATGGATTGAAAATTGGCACTCAGTATGAAACAGCCTTGATGTAGATTTAAAATTCAACACATTCCTAAATAATTTCTTAAAAATGTATAAGCAAGTTTCACCAAAAAAAACAGTGATAAAATATCTGAAAAGAATGATTGGATCACAAAGATAAAAAGAGATTACCTAATTTGTCAATAGTGGAACAACCAAGTAATGAAAATTCACTGCAAGAAATATTGTAAGATACTTACTTCCTGGAGGTCAAAATCAGATTAAATGTGACAACCACACTAAACAGCCTAGAGCAAAAAAACAAGATAAAAACAGTCTGGAAAACATGAAAAAAATAAATCAGGGAAATATTCTACAGCAATATTGACCTCATTAATAAAGATAAATGTTAATGTAATAAAAAATATTAAGCTCTTACTAAATTATTTCAATATTTCTTAACAAATACAGAAAAGATTAATAATCACACTACAAAACAGAAGCAGAAGACACAACAAAATATCTTAGTCAAATAATCCCTAACACACTAAGTAGAATGATGGCGCCATCGTCGTCCCAACCAGAGATGACATTATCAGAAACGCAGAGAGAACCCCTATTCTCGTCAGCACTTCAAACACATGTGCAATATTTTTTGTTCTTCCTTTGTGTTCAAGTTGATTTTATTTTTCAAATAGTCTCCCTTTCTCTGTTGTTAAACATCAACTTTTCTCATGTTATACTGTTTAGGCTATCTCCATTCATCCTGTCTTGATTTTGCCACAACTGAAAACTATCCCCTTGCTATTAATGTTAATTTTCAGAATTCATCATCAAAACATAGTTTATGCTGCTTCAATTTGTAACTACATACATTCTCTATGGTAGAGAATGTTAGGTTCACTATAACACTTTTTCAAATATTTCTGAAGTTGTAAAGTTGTTTCCTGGTCTTTAATATTCACACTGTGTACTTTATTCGCATTAAATCTCTCCCTATTAAGCTTTTATGCTACTCACTGGTTTTGTAACAGTCACTCCCCAACTGTTGTAACCACTGGATATTGATCGTTATCTCAGTAAATTTCTATGAAAGCTTAGACATCAAGTATAATTGAATGCTATCTTTTGTCGAACAAGATGTGATGGATATGACTGTCTCTCTTCCTATCGGGAAACACCAAAATGTATTTATACATGTCTCAAAGTGGAAACATTATACACCTCACAGTCAGACTTTCCAATTTGGAAAATGTGTTATCTAATCCCCCCTAAACCTCTACATTAGCACACTAAAATGAAGTGAAATTTTATTTATTTTCCTAATTCTTCTGTTTAGGGTACAACTATAGGATGTAATATAATTTAATTTATTTTTCACAAGAATTAGGATGAATCATGAACTAGATTGTATCATACAGGGAGCACATATTGTGAGGCTGATCAAAAGCAAAAGGTTAGCCTGGCTTGGCCATGTTGCAAGAATGGAAGGAAACCGGGTAACTAGAAGAGTGATGGAATGGAGACCGATTGGAAGAACGATGAGAGGGAGACCATGGAAACGATGGATAGACGACGTGGAGGAGGATGTGAGGACGATGGGAGTAAGAGGATGGAGAAGAATTGTGAATGATAGGACAGTATGGAAAAAAATCATTGAACAAGCTAAGACCCACACAGTGTTATAACGCTATAAGAAGAAGAAGACATGAAAATAGTAATAAATATCTCATATAATTTTGTAATTATATATATTTGCTTTAAATACATTAACTGGCTAATTACTGTTGAAAACAATGTACATATGAAATATGTTCCCTCTTTCAGTAATGCTTTGCTTTCTTAGCAAACATAATTTTATAATAATAATATATATATATATATACATATAAACTATTTGAAAATGTGACTTCCTATATCACCATTCTTGAAAATCAAACATAATCATATAACTTGTAACATAACATAGTCAAAAGTATGATAATGATAAACTTTTCAAAACTGAACATCAGTCAGAAATGACTTGAAGCTTTCACAGTGACTAAATGTGATAAAATCTTCTCAGGCAACCAGCAGCATCAATCTGGAGCAAAGTCCAGCATTTCAGAAACCTACAGGGAATGATGTGACATGTTGCTGATGTTTCTTGTTAAAATACATAATCAATGGAGCCAGACCAATGAATGCATCTGGATCTTTGTGTCAGAATGACCTGATCAGTATCGTCCAAAATCCACAAATCAGTCAAAAGTACCATCATCTGAAACTGCAGTAACACCTCCAGCTTCTTTTGGTCTCTGTGTCACTTAACATGACCTCCGTCTTCTCCAGCCCTGTCCGGTCCTAGCACTGCCTAACCTTATTTGCTTTCTGCCCCACGTTAATGAGCAGGTTCTGTGCTTGGCTCAGCGTGATTAAACTACCCCAGTTGCTCAATGGCCACATGGGAAGGGGAATCAATTATGCACATGAACAACACTGGTTATCCATCACACCACTCCCTGATAACGGAGAAAGGAAAGGTCCCCGAAACATCTGACTTATGCTGCGAATTGACATGGCTGGTTGCCCGAGAAGATTTTATAATCAGTCAGTATCATAAACTACGTAGCAGCCACACATTTCACATTCAGGCACTCAGGTACCAGACACTTCATCAGTCATCTCTCATTACGCTCCGATGTCCCACAGCAGGTCATCGACATGACACAATCTAAACATTCCAGTACCGCATCGTCTATTTTGTAGGATTATTTCACAGATCATGCAATTTCCAAACTTCTGCACGTAAAATATACAACGGAAGTAACAAAGCCTGATCAAAATCAGCGTCAATACGAGCGCTTGAAGCATTTCAGTCAGTAATCACTTGTTTCACAGAAACGAGGCTACTAAACAAATGCTGACTCCATACTGTGCTATGGGCTCAAGAAGCCCTCCCTATTGTCATCAGCTAATTTGCAGATGCCTCAACAGCTGTCAAACACGTAAGATCATGCCATATCCATATCCACAAGACAGTCACTGTCAAGTTCATTACTTTTAGCTGGAACTTCTCTAGTTTTTTGTTAAACATTCCAAGCATCCTGTTCATTTCACCTTATCAATTTGCTATTATTGCAATGTACGAGGTGCGATCAGAAAGTTTACAGACTGCGCCTATAAAAACCTGTACACTTATCTCAGGTATTAAATTCATCCATCACCCTCGGAGTAGTTCCCCTGGGAGTGAACACAACGATCCCAGTGCCGCTGCCAAGCCTGGAAGCATCCCTGGAAATCTTTCTTTGTCAGCCTGTCAAGCACCATCTGCGATTCTGCCTGAATCTCTTCTATCGTCTCAAATCTCCTTCCCTTTAGCTGAATTTTCATCTTTGGCAAGAGGAAGAAGTCACACGGCGAATAAGGAGGGTGCGGGATGACAGCCATGGTGTTTGAGGCCAAAAACTGCCGAACTTTGAGGGCGGTGTGTGCTGGCGCGTTGTCATGATGCGTCGCATGTGGAGTTCTACCTTTAGATTCAGCTGACAGGTCCCATAGCCTATCCCAACAATGTCGCACAAGTCGTTGATGGTACGACGTCGATCTTCGTAACATTTTCGGGCGTTGTGCTCGAAGATGGTCGTCCAGAATGCTCGTCATCATCGACAGAGGTTCGGCCATTTTTAAAACGTGAATGCCACACAAAAGTTTGCGGACTCCCCAAATGCTTGCTTTAGAATTTCATAGGTTTCCGTAGCCGTTTTGGCGAGTCTTTGGCAAAATGTGATGCACACACCATTCTGAAATCGCAGGAGGGTCGGTGTAATGCACTACCAAAACGCCCGTAACCAAGAAACAAATGCTACTTCGATTATGCCAGCTGGCACACTGATTCACTATGATTGTAGGCCGCACCCCCTAGCGGCAGAAGCTCGTACTACATCCGGTTCGCCCTCTATTGACACAGTCTGGAAACTTTCTGATCGCACCTCGTAATCTGCAAACCAGATACTGTGCACCTGTTTTCCATTAATTTTTCTTAGAATAAACAGTGATAATTTCTCTCAAATGCACAGCTAACTGATATTCGTAACAGACACACGTTTAATTGTCTTTGAGGTATAAACTGCATTTTAAGTATTATTTACTGCTTACTTAAACCTCACAACAATAATGAATTAAATCTTATTATTAAGAAACAGATAAAACATAAACTGCAAGATTTGAGATTCTCAAATTGGCGAGTATGAAGATGGCTGTCTTCCAGGTTGTAGTGCCGTGCTGGTAAACTTTCACCAGAATACACGACGCTACAACGCTGAAGACAGCCATTTTTAATGCTAAAATCCATTCAGAGACACTGGTAAACATCGCACACATTTTAGTGAACAAGGCTTGCAGGCATAACCTTGAAAACATAAAGAAGAAATGTTAAGCTTATTTCAGCAAGCTGATGACAGGATTATAGGAAGAGATGATTCACAGATTTCTTAGTGGCACTCACCTAAAGTAAGCAAACTAAAGTTATTATTGGTGTTTTCCCAGAACTGATAATTGTACCATTAGTGTGTTCATTTTTGTGCCTGTGCGTAACAGACATCTTCATGCATATATGTAGACAAAATTTACCAGGAATTAAATTAAATTTACAGCACCTACAATAAGTGCATTGCAATGCACAAAAACAAAAATGATGAACACAACTTCGGACATCTTGTAGGTACAATTATCTGAACCTTATTATGAACCAATAAACAACTTGTCAATAATAACTTTCGCTGATGCATTTTTGGCTTCTTGAAGATCCATACCTCAGACCTGTGAACATACAGCATCACCTATCGGTATTCCTAACCACATCATAGCATACACATTCACAAACACAGCACTCATCGTATACCCAGTGCTATGACTCAACTAACCTGTTTCCTGAAGCTTCAAATATTCTTCTTCTTGTTGTTTGATCACAATACACGTACAGGTGTATGAGCCCTGCTCAGCGAGTCCTCCTTCATAAGATGGAGACGGCCAATTTCGAGACGCACACATCGACTCTAGTGACCTAATGGGGTCGAGTGGGATGTCAGAATTCCTAGCAAACAAAGGGACAGACAGTTATCATGTCAAGACTTCAGATACACCTGGTGGTTTACTTTCATACTTTTACAGGTTCCCTGTGCTGAAGGAAATATTCTCTGTACATCAGAGAGAAGTAATGATGAACACTTACTCTTCGGAAGCAACTAAGATCCTGTCCGAAACTGATCTAGCAGCTGCTTCTGTTGCTTCCTCCGATGACCCTCCATACCCCACACCTGTGAACATACAGCATGTAGAAAGAAAATACAAGCAGTTTTCATCTAGGATTTAAGATGAGCAATGGAATTTGTAACAGTGAATTAATAACGACACAGTAGCGTTTGAGAATAATATTACGTTAGATCCCAAAACTGCACAGTAGTCATTTTTGTCTGACACTCTCAATACAACAAAGTTAAAAAATCAATCAGTAATCCAAATGTAAGAATGAAACAGTATGAATCATATGTTCCCCTCAACAGAAAACTTTAGTAAAAGGTGAAAGATTTATGCGTATTGAAGGGAAACCAGAGTTTTTAAATAAGCTAAATAATGAAGAATAAAAAATTAGATAAAACCCCACGCACTGGGGAAACGTGTAATTATTGACGTTGAAACAAATACGAATTACATGAGTATGAATTACAGAATAATAGCCAAACTGATTTCAAGAAATTCTCTTTCATATTTTATACAATAATAACGAAGACATCACAGTTAAACAACTTTTCTTTTACAACCATAACCAAAAAAGTTAACAGATTTCAAGAATTTCCCTTTCCCACCAGTTGTATTGATTATCAGGGCTAATGAAGGGTAGAAGATGCATAAATAATAAAAAAAAGAGCTAATCCAAACTATTTTGTTTGGTGCATTCACAGAACTTCACAAACTGCTTAACTTTCCTCACACAACAGACCTTCTTTAAGAAACAGTTTGTAATGCTCACTTGTTCTGAAAACTCTTTAGACTCTCCCTCATGACAGCAATGAACTTCACTCTCATTTGTCTCATGGCAGCTCTTACAATGTCCGTCTGTCATGTGCCGGAAGTCCACTTCACACGCACCACTCTGAAGCCATTTTTCAGTTCACTGTCAATCTTTTCAAAACTTCTCTTAGCATGCACCATGACATGAACTCTTGATTTCCTGATTTCTTACTAGCTCTGGAGAAAGTTTACCCCATAATCAAACCAGTGATACTGGACTCCCAGAAAACTATGCCCAAAATACGCCATCAGTAGGTCAGCCTGTTATATGGTGTTCTTTCAAGGATGGAATCACTCAATCCCTATCACATACTTTTATTATAAATTCTGTTGCCCATTCTTTGTTCTCAAATTTCCTAAGTACACGAAGCCTTTGTTTTACCGTCAGTAGAATTTTATTATGATTTTCATCCATCTTCTTTAGAACCCCCACCCCCACCCCACAGGCAAGTTGAAGGCCTATTTCACCTGTGCTTATTTAAAAAAGACGTAATGCATGAATATTCCAAACACTCATAATCAGGAGCTTACTGAACAAGTAAGAACCCATAAATTTCTCCTTCAAGTAGATTATGCAATCATAATCTACAAAGTCTACAGATTTCTAGTACTTTCCTTTTGCAACCATGACAGGCCCAATATAGACAAGTTGGTGGGGAGTGGAAATATTCTACTTGAGTGTGCCCTTTGGAATGCAGACAAATCACATATTGGATTAACTGACATTTCATCCTCAAATAGGAATGATCATACCAGACATGGATTACAACTTAACTCAAAGGGCAAGGAGAAGCTTGTGCAACTCACTGCTAATTAGATTAGGTGCAAACTGGATACCTGTAATCACTGATGTAAGATCTAACCCTTCTTTTAGGCTTAAGCCCAAATCTGTCACCAAATACCTGAAAGATGTCTACATCAATGCTAATAAACCAGTTCTAAATTCAGAATACAATCAAGATAACAATTCTGTGGTGCACCATCATAACATAAGAGGACTTTCAAACAAAACTGATCAACTATCAGTGTCCATTAATAATAAATACACACCCTAATCTGTGTTTAACCCAACACCAGAGGTAAAACTTGAAAATGTTACTTTTGGAGGTACTTACTCTGGACGAAATATGGTAAAAGCAGACCAAAAATTACAAATGAAAGATGCAGCATTTCGGGACTCCAGTAAAACTAGAAAGAGAAATATGATTTTGAGACTGGAGAGGTCCTCAGCCTACAGTAGTCTGCTACTGAACATTGACTTGTAATTATACTTCACTTTTTGAGATGAAGAATTGTTTGTTTTATGCCATTCTATAAAACAGCCTTGTTATATTTGTGAACAGAGGGTAGAGTAGCTCGATTCTTCAGTGCTTTTCGTCGCAAGAAACCATCTTAAGCACAGTCTGCTGGATTTGAAAGCTGTGGTGAGCAACTTTCTGTCACAGAGAAACGTCAGAGTAAGTATATATTAACAGTTCTCATGTTGCAATAGCAACCCACGTGCTGAAGAATTTGATTACATTCAAAGACATCCAGAAAACTTTACAGTAGTCATATATATTGTAACTGCATTAAAAATGTTAAAATGATGTGTGTTTATGCTCAGGCAGACGTTTCTATTTTACTATCAAAGACCCATAAATAAAGATACTTGACCTTTATTCTCCTCTGATTTCATTTTTACATCACTGTTGTCCTCTTGATTACCACCATTATCACAGTTACTTCTGTCACCTTCACTTTTACATATCATCAGTACTTTTTATTTCATCATTGACATCTGAATTTTCAGTAACACCCATTGACTTTGAAATAACTTCCTAAAATAAATAATTAAGACCAAATTAAATAAGAACTGTAAATTCAATATACTGTGTACATCTGCACTTGTACGTACTTACTAAACCCACTGTTATGGAGGAAAGCACAGACAGAGCTTTGCAATACAGTGAAACATCAACAGACACAGCTGCATGAACGACATTACTCTTTTAAGAAATGCATGTCCTTGTACACTTTAACCTTTAAAGGCCAAAAGGTACATCATGTCCCATAACACAAATTTGTAAGAGGCCAAATGAGACAATGACGTCCTTTTAATTGTTAAAAGCTTTACGTACTTAGATAAATAGACAACTCATGTACCCGTGCATGCACGCACACACAGAGAGACAATTAATTCTGGTCTCCCCAAAACCATACATGAGAATGATGACAGCTACCACAAAATGTACCACAATCAGATTATTATGGCAGGAATAATTTAAATTTTTCAAATAACGTACCTTTTTACCATTTTTAGGTTTGGCAGACTTTGCTGACATTTCATCATCAATATCATCATCCGCACCACTGCTCTCCTTCCTTCCTGACAAAGCAGACTTCACTTCAAGATCTCTTTCTATCACCATCTCATCCACACGACTACTTAGATCTTCTTGGAAGGATCGAATTGATTCTGTATTGTTATTGGGACTTTGAACTGGAATATGTTGCAAAGGTGGTAATGTATTCCAATTATTGATGGGCCAGACTGAATTCTCCTAAAATTATTAGAAGCTACATTTGCAACTGGTGGTCACTACAAAACAAAATGTGCCAAGGCTCAAAGAGGACTGCCCACTGAACTGGAACATGAGGAATGCTACTTGCATTCAGATACTAACGATTGTAATAATGTCTCTTGAATTTCCAATTCAAACTGAATGGACACTCTGCTAGTCTCACAAAAACGTTACATTCATAGCGATTCATGTGACTGAGGAAATTAGAAGAAATGTTATTAGTGAAACACAAATAAATAAATAAATAAGCCCCTTTTTCAATAGTCACATGTTCTAAATATGGCTCACTGCCTAGCTCTGGTTTAAGTCAAACAAAAATACTCTGAGAAAGAAAACAATGAATTACCTCACTTTCAGATTCAAGTGAATGACTGATGAGGTCTAATCCATTTTCATCATCTTGCCTTGCACTGGCTAAGACCATTGCGTGGCATCCACCACAAGCAACCTACACACAATAAAACAACATTTCACGCTCGGCAATTAATTTTATAATATGAACCTTTACAAACCTTAAAAATGTAAGAAATATATATATATATATATAATTTATTTATTTAATAAACTTGAAACACTTCTTTATTTACCAAAGCTTTAAACAAATCTTTTGTTGTATCAAAACTGTAAGACCATGGGTACAGCTACCTGTATCAATGATTGCCATAACCATTACTACTCCAACTTCCATGAATTCAAATTTCCTGTTCAATTTAAAAGAAGACAATAACTCATAGTGCATAGGTTCTCAATACGAGGACCTCCAATGTATTTTGTATGGCCTGCATACATTTTTCTAAGACCTGTGTCAAAGTGTGTAATGGAAAACACATCCCTGAGATCAGAGATCATCATGTAATCAGTATTTGGCGTTATCCATTGCTGTGACCAGTTGTTCAGCAACATGAGATGGGATGGCCTATTGGTCTATCATGGGCCAGCAGTTTTCCTCTACTAGAACACTGCCCCCTACCAGGTCATCAATGCCTGACATTACACCAGAATCTCCTGTGGATTTCGGTCTTCACTTTGGTGAGGACATGAATCAGTGCTACACTGCTATCAAGATTCACTGATTTTTATTCTTTCCTGCCTCATTTTCGAATGCATGTAAATTATTTATAATGAAGTACAGTGGCCTGAGCCACATCGGTCCTTGGGCCTACCACGTACTCGCCCCAAAACAAGGCCTAAAAGCTGGGAGTTCTGTATGTGTGTTGTCACCAAGCCTCTGATAAATGTGGGCGCAATTCAAAACAATGTATGTTTATAAGTTGTCAAGGCCATTGTCTGGGGCAAGTACACAGTATGGTCATGAACCAACATGTCTGAGGCCACTATACTTTAATGTGAATAATATGCATGAATATACAAATGAAATGAAAGGACGAGGCCGAGTTCTACAATCCGGATCACAGCCCTAAGCAGGAAACGCAACAACTAATGGAACAGCTAAGGGCCAAATTCCAAACTGCAATTCAGGCACTACAAGACGAACTCCTCAGCACTCACTTGCCAGACCTTCTCCAACAATTTCATTCTCAATATAGGCAAACATAAGAAATTACTCCATGGGATGACTACTAGAAGGCCTGCTTCAAAGTCCACCTCTCCCTCTAGACACTGTGCCCAAAATCTTCAAGCTCCCACATGAAGTCAAGAGAATCACCTCACTGATCACCATCAACAAATCACAATTCCATCCCAACCCACTTCTGCCAAATCCCACCAAACCACCATAAAATCCATCACCATCCAATAATGATTCCATCACTGTCCCATCCATTCCCATCACCACGTCACCCATTCCATCAGGAAACCATAAAAATCCTATCCCAACACATTATCATACCACCAAGAACACTCCATCACCAATACCATACCATCCCATAAACAAACCACCATCACCAACACATTCTATTGCAATTCCATACCATCACAATCAATCTCAATCACCATTCCAACACTCTCACATCACCACTTCACCACCCTATCATTATCATAACTGGCTGACATGGAGCTGCCTGGGTTGTATCACATCACCGTCAGAGCCCTTCAGAATAGACAGAGCTGTCTGTTAAGGCATTCAATGAGGCACCTACTTAACCATTGCATCTGGCTGGTATGGAGGCCCTATTATCGCATCTATGTTACCATCATAATGGGCTGGCACTGAAGCATGAATATGGCCATTGTAATGTCGCTGTATACAGAACTCTACATAGTCATTATAGTGGGCCTATATCGAATTTATAAGGGGTTCATATGCAGGTGTACATATCACAATGATATGGGGTTGTTATAAAACCGTCTGTACAGCCATTATAACCAATTGGTTTAGAGGTCTTTACACAGTCATTAAACTGGGCTGGTACGGGGGCATCTGTATTAACCAACGTATTATTGCTGAGACAGATGGTACAAAATGATGATGGTGATGCTAATGAAATGAGGTAGTGATGGGATGGTGATGGTAGGATTTGAGGTTTTCATGGTGATGAGTACAAAGATGGCCCTACTCTGGGTTGTCTGGTAGAAATTTATCAATGTTTCAGAGGTCCTTGCCCTCGTGATGGAGGTAGCAAGGACCTCTGAACCACACAGCACTACAACCCTGAAGACAGCCATCTTCAAGCTAGTAATGGTTGGGATGCTTTTTAGTGATGAAAACTTGCGAGTAGTACATGTAAATTGCAACAGAAATAAACTGGATAGTGAATGATTACTCAAGGAAAAGCAGCATTACATAGCTCAGCACTCAAGAATCTGCATCACTTTAATGACAGATCATCAAAAACCTTTAGACAGGCACATAAACCCATTTATCATTGTCAAAAACTGTCATAAAGATTTGATAAATTTTACTCATTTATGACCTTGTAGCCCGCAAGTGTGAACATGGTCCTTGGTCTCAAAAATGTTTATTGTGCAGAAACAATCTTCAAGTATGTGCATCCACACATTCTTACTTTCTGAACTGTGTATCCCTTGAACTTAGTAACTTTAAATGGAATCAACTGATTGTCGTTGTCTTGTTCACTACAAAGTTTCCCATGTCGACCTTCCCCGCATGTATACAGGCTGCCTGCATCTAAAAGATTAAAACACATTACAGCAGACTCTCAATTGTGTGAGTAAACAGATGATAGGAGAGGAAGGAAGAACAAAAAAATTATATTTTCTACTGACCGATTCACTCTAGTGACATGCATGCACACAACCAAATCACAATTTCAATTATACGTACAAGCCTACTAAAAACCACAAAGGTTTAAAACAGATTTTTACTGTGTACATAACTGAACAAGAAAACGTTTTAATATAAAAAAAAAGTGACTGCTCACACCACAGAATTTTATATGTACATTTACCTTGAAACAGTTTAACATCACATTTTAAACTTTCGAAGTAAAAAGACAAATGATTACTTTTTATGTAAACAACATAAGTGACAACGTATAAATGGCCAAAACATTCATGGCAATAAATAATATTTAAATTGTACAAAATAAAGTTGTAACTGGTGGTTTAGCATTGAGCTGATTTACCCGATACAAAGGTATGAACCGCAAAACCAATTGTAAGTTACATTAAAATACAGTATTTCTCTTCATGTTAAGTGAACATTGTGTCATGTTCTTATAGAGACTTCTGACAATTTCAATGCAACCTGTAGCAATTTGGTCCAATCCCTTTACTTCCAAAGCTTAGTATTAACATCAAAAAGAATGAATGCAGAGACAATAGATACTGGTGGATGAGCGAGACAAAACTCTTAACATGGCAATGTCATAGGAAGAAGCACAATGTTCATAAAATCAATTTAATTAATGTATGAACGGTCTGCAAAGAAGCAATGTCCCACCTGTTATAAATGCTGTATGGCTTTCACCACATGCCACATCTCTGATCACACAACCTTCTAAACTTGTGACCCTTGTTGGCAGTACACTTTGAGGAACATCTACTCCGAGACCCAGCTGACCATTAAAGTTATTGCCAAATGCAAACACCTCACCACCAGCTGGAAATTGATAATATACTTAGCTTCATGATTCACGACTCTTACACCAATCTGTAACTACAAAACACTTTGTATTCAATTAAACCAATCCAGAGGCAATAAATTTCAAACCCTATCACGTGGTTCAATCATTATTTTGTTTGTAAATGAACTATCAAACCTGTTTATATTTTGGCACCCCATGATCACTATGTTATTTCTTGAACATTTTCATCCATCACCTACAAAAACCACTTGTACTCAAGTGCACCATTTAGATGTGCACACGTCCACAGTCACTTGTTACAAAGAGAGAATTTTATCTCAACTACATTTCTCTACAAAGAATCAACAAACTCTTGAAGCCAAAGTGAGCAGCATCAACCTCACCCGTCAATGCAACCGTGTGATATCCACCACAGAAAACAGATTTTACTGGAATTCCAAGCGTCACTTTCTGAGGAGAGGTAATGTTTGGTAAGGCTGTCGGGCAGTCCTAACTTTCCTGATTCACTTTCTCCACATGTGTATAAAGTGCTGCTTGCTGAAGACATCAAAGATCTCCTAGTACGGAAATAACTGACAAAAAATAAAATAATTATGTTCATATTTTCAGCTTCCATTACATCATTTATGCTACTAACAGACAAGTACGCCATTCAGTAATGTAAAAGTTTATGTAAGGTGAGAATATTCACTTCTAAAAAGTAAGGAATCAGAATTATTTAAAAAAGTTCCTGCTTTCAATTTTTTTGGAAGCTGGTGGAAGAAGTCAGTTACATTCTTGATACTAGCGATCAAACAAATTTACACGCTCAGTTCATCAAGAAACTACCTCTGATTGATCCTAAAGGTTCACTAGTACATTCACAACAGCCCATTGCTGGATCCTATCCTGAGCAAGTTAAATCCAGTCCACAACCTCACACCCTATTTCCATTTGCAAACAGGGACATCAAGCTCTTGAGAGCTACGACAGACTGTCACGTGAATCCCCGATGTTCAGGGCAGAAACCAATCCATGCTCACATGACTAAGACTTCATTACAATTTCCCATAAACTACTATTACTATTACCATATATGGAATGAGATATTACATAAGCTAAACTCTCTACGACTTTCCCTGTTGGAAACTTTCCATAACAAGACTTGAATTCAAACATCTTTGAATGCATTTCAATACTTCATTATGTGCCATATGCAATATCAGATTGACATAAAATATATTGCTTTTGCACGTCTAGAAAACTGTACTTTAAATTCAGTAATTTTTTGAAAAAGTTTGTATATATGCACTTCTTTGACTCATTTATACAAAATTCTATAATTTCTATTACTCAAAGATTCCAACACACCTGTAACAAATGCTGTGTGATAATATCCAAAACTGATGTGAACAATCTGCTGGTCAAAAGGCATTAAAACAGGACTCAAAACACTATCATTTGTTTCTGGGAGCCCAAGCTGACCACCTGAATTGCTACCCCAAACATAAACATGTCCACAAGCTGTAAAAAACAATGTCAAAAACTGGCATCAGCAGTTATAATATTATGAAACAGTACAAATCCTGGCAGAAGTACAATTATTGTGACAAAATACATAAATTTTCTTGATTGCAAATAAAAATGAAACCTTACTATCTTAACATTTTACTTACCTTTTTACCAACCACCAATGGTTGGACAGAAGTTACCTCTTTTGAAGACTTAACAGACATAATTTACCATGAACAGAGGCATCAAAGAAAGAATAAATTGTGACATTTCTAACTTATTTCCACTAAAACTTGTTAAAATTTAGTCAACACAACAGAATTCTAGTTTTGTTGATGTTATATTTACACATTACAGTTTATAACATAACATGAATACAACTGCAAATAAGGTACAGAATGTTGTCGTTGTTTCTGTTACTATGGTAGCAGCAGCAGGTTTTATTTTCTTTTTGAGAAAAACTTTCACTGTATAGAGTTTATACTAAATTTGTCAGCTCTAAGTTTCATACTGTCTCAAGTTTGTAAGCGTTTATTTCAAACATGACTTGTAGAAATTTTTATAATCTTTACACAAAATTTCAGATTCTTACCTCCAATTCTATCAATGAGAAAGGTGATGAAAATTTTCACAAAGACAACATTCTACAAAGGAAATTACCTTAACAAAGGTGCATATTTTATGACACACCATTTCAGGGCCCTATACTACACTACTGTTGCTCTCACATCTAAAATTTGTGTCTGTCATGTTGCTACCACTGATTGTAGGAACGTCCATAAAATTAAAAAGAAAAAAGGGGAGAAAAGAGAAAGAGGCCAAAATATTCAAAAAAGAAGGGAAGAAAGACAACATTGTAATCTCAGAAGCCCACTACTTTCCTTAAAAAAAGGAAATTATTATAACAAAAACTGTAAAATAATAACCACTCATTTAAGACATAAAGAAACATGAAAGTGCACCAAATGAAATCCTACCTGTGAGTGCAGCAGAAGAAATGCATCCTGCTGACAGCCGAATCATTTCATCACGTACACCCAAAACTCTTGTCGGTGCTGAACGATCGGCTACGTCAACAACACCCAACTGTCCGTCACTGTTGCTCCCCCATGAAAATATTTCACCTGAATCTTAGTTATAAAAAAGAGAGTCAGGAAAAATATTTAAATGCATGAACTGACATTTATACAGAATTTGTAGTTTGAGTCCTGGATAGTCTTCACCCGACCACAGACGCAAACACATCACAAAACACAACTTTGACTACAGAACGACTGATCTAAAACATAAAAAACGACGAAGAGTAAAAATAAACAACCTACAAAATGAAAACTACAAAACAAACAAATCAATGATAGTTGCATTATAAAATATACATTAGTTTTAAAGATAAAAATAACGATAAGAACCTGATGATGATACGGTAGTATCGAAACATGTTGTGAAATAAAATAATGAGCGCTAAAATTGTAACATCGTAATAGCGATGAAGAGCGCCAAATTTTAAGTTTTTAAATTTTAACTTTAATAACACCAATTTTAACAACTAAGTTTTGTGTATAGACGGAAATAAGAAATATATATATTATACAGAAATTAAGTTACAAGGTGAAGAGACAAAACTTTTACGTGCACACTGTACTCTTAGAGAAATGTATCACCTCCACCTTCAGATCCTCAAATCTCACAACTTAAGACGTTTATAAACCTTTAAAAAATCAAGTCAAACTTTATTTCACCATTTGTTCACATACAAAGGCTTAATTAATGCAGCACAAACAAACTAACCTGTACTGAGCAATGTGTGTGCTCTTCCACATGCAACATGAGTAGCCTTTTCTGGCTTCAAACCTAAAAATTAATGCACACACAAATATTAGGCATTAAGTAATAATTACATTTTCACGCATAAACACAAAATTACATTTCCAGGAGAGTTAACCTTTTTCATACTATAATAGGTGCTTAAATCCCCAAACTAAAGGCCGCCAGTGCAATGCATTGACAGCTGGCACAAGGTCAATAAAAGTTAAATATGGAATCACAGAGCATCCTCCAAATTACCCATAATTTAAACAGTTGTAAATAAAATGGTTCTGCAATATAATCTGAGAAAGACTGGGTCAGTCTTTCATTACAGATGCTGTAATACAGGTGTAATATTTTCAGTAAAACATTTCAATTCAGTGCAGGCAATGATGCACTTACTCTTCACACAGCTTGGCTTCACAGTAACATTCTTATGACCGAGACCAAGTTGTCCATAATCGTTATTCCCAAACACAGACACTCTTCCTTTCTCTGGAATTCAAACAAAATTCTACAAATATTCATCAGTCACACATCATTAATAAAACTTCCAAGTCAAATACTATATGAAATAAAAATAGCACCTCTAATAGTATTCTTAGTGTCTCTGGGGCATATCTATATTCATGTATATTGCCAGCCTGCTAATGGACCATATACTGAGCCAGTTCAATCCAGTCAACATCCTCAGTTTCTTTAAAATCCATTTTAATATTATCATCTATATATAACTGGCTCAGTATATGGTCCAGTACATAAATATAGAAAAACCCCATAGACCCTAATAAGCAGAGTGTAGGACAGGTCATAGAATAGCACATTTTATTATAAGAACATAAAATAAATTTAAAAGGTGTCCCACTATATGTCATGTAGGTGCTTGAGGGGGAAGGAGGTATAGCTCCTACTCATTCTTAACCTCGGCACTAGACAGGGTAAGTGGTCAGCATCACACCCCAGCTGTGCTTCACCCCTGGAAAAAGACCCCCGTACCCATTAGATAAGAGGCTGGGTGAACCCCGGAGCCGGTCTAGTCTCAAAGGCTGCCCCTGTCACAGATTGAACCCCGGTAGTACAGTCCGTAGTCAGTCACTATTCTGGCTGAACTACCCCAACTCACTTATTATAAGAACACACACTAACATACTAAATGACATAACAATAACATTATTTTGGTTTGCATATCAATTTTACCTATTTGAAGATGGCTGCATTTTCACTGCACTGAAAAATATGTTTTATCACAATACACAATTTACATATCTACAAAATAACATGCACGTATACATGTTTTACATGACAATAAACCATTCGGTTCCTCAAAACAAAACTTTCTGCCTCTCAACAATTTTTGAGAAAGTTATATGCAAGAGAGCAAATAAATTCTTAAACTCAAACAACATCCTTGTCGAGGAGCAATTTGGATTTAGAAAAAATCTCTCAACAGAAAAGGCTCTATTTAGTTTCACTAATGAAATTGTATGTGCCCTTAACAATAAAATCCATGTGGGTGGAATATCTTGTGACCTAGCCAAGGCATTTGATTGTGTAAACCATGAAATATTACTAATGAAATTGATATTTTATGGAATTCGAGGTATAAATCCTACCTAAATAATAGAAGGCAGAGAGTAGAAATTAAAAGCCGCCATACCAATCATAATACCTATTCAGAATGGGGTATCGTAAATCACGGAGTGCCACAAGGTTCAGTTCTTGGGCCCTTACTTTTCCTCATATAAATCAATGACCTGCCGGCAACTGTGACCTCTACATCCAAACCTATTCTTTTTGCTGATGATACAAGTATCATTATTGCACACCAAGAATTGATCTATCTTGAAAATATCATGAATGATGTCTTTGCCAACATAAATAAATGGTTTAGAGCTAACAAACTGGCACTAAATTTTGAAAAAACAAACTTCATAAAATTTGTTATTAAGCACAAGACATATCCTAGATTAAATATAGGTTTTGAAGAAAAATTAACTGTGGAAGTTGAAACAAACAAATTCCTTGGCTTACAAGTCGACAGTACCTTAAATTGGAAGAAACACATTGAATACATTATTCCCAAATTAAGCTCTGCATGCTTTGCCATGAGAACAGTCGTACCACTCATGACAATAGATACTTTAAAGCTAGTTTACTTTGCATACTTTCACTCTGTATTGTCATATGGATTAATCTTCTGGGGAAATTCAACAGACAGTAATAAAGTTTTTTACATGCAAAAGAAAATAATTAGAATAATGGCCGGTGTCAAAAGCAGGGTATCTTGTAGAAAATTATTTCGTAAATTTAACATACTTCCACTTGCAAGTGAATTTATACTCTGCTTGCTATCATTTGTGGTGGAAAACATGGATAAATTTAAAAGAAATACAGATGTACATAATTTAAATACAAGACGTAAACATGATCTCTATGTGCCAAATAATAACTTTACTAAATATCAGAAAGGAGTGTACTATACAGGTATCAAGTTGTTTAATAATCTTCCACCAACAATTAAAAGTCTAAATTATGATATAAAGGTATTCAAGCTTGCATTGAAAGATTACCTCTTTACTCACTCCTTCTATTCTGTAGATGATTTCATCTCTGCTGAAAATGTTTAAGCTTTATATCCATAATCTACGTATATGTAAAGCAAGTTTTGTATTTATATTTAAAATTCTGAGGTTTATATATATTAATTTGTAAAATTATTTTTCATACTTGTATTGCAGAATCTGAAATTTATGTACATTGATATGTGAAATACGTTCTTGTACTTGTATTGAAAGTTCTGAAGTGTATGTACATTGTATGAAATGACATGTTCTACATCCTTTGGTTGAGTCCTAAGAAGGATCTATGGAATGTAAATAAACTCTACTCTACTCTACTCTACTCAGGCAAAATGCAACAAAGAAATGAAGTTTTGCCGTAACCATTCTGCAACAGAAGTCAAACATTCTTATCAAGTATTCTGAATAGTAACGAAACGCAAATGGATTTGTATGACATATTGAAAATAAAAAAATGTCCGTGCATATACACAGTGAGTCAGAAGTATGTTTACAAACTTCGTGTTCCAGGATCAAAAATAACGGAAAATGTTCCTATGAACATGGGGTCGCAAATGTTTCATTTTCGAAATAATAGCCAAAAATAATTTTCAACAGATGCTCAAAAGTTTTCCCTCCATTTTCCACACATACACGAGCACGACGTACACAAGATTGACGGATTCGTTCGTACACGCCAGGGTTTCCTCGAATCATCTGGCACGCATTCTACACACATTCCCATAGGTCGTCATCATTGTTTATGGGTGTTGCACAAACGACGGACTTCAAGTGACCCAATCCATCGCTGGGGGTACTGTTCATTGAGATGATATCTGACGTGATGGGAGAAGTGTGCTGGGGCTCTGTCGTGCATAAACCACATTTGTCTTCTTGTATTCAGTGGCACATCTTCAAAGAGACGTGGCAAGTGTCCTCTTAGACGCGATGGAAGCAAGTGTGGACCAATAAGCATGTCGCCAACAATTCCTGCCCTAACGTTAATTGAAGATCTTTCCCGGTAGCTGGATTCGCTTTGATATAAAGCCAGTTCATTGAAACTTATTTTTGGCTATTATTTCTAAATTTAAACATTTTCGACCCATGTTCATAGGAACATTTTTTTCTTATTTTTGATCCTGGAACACGCACACAAAGTTTGTAAACATACTTCTGACTCAACCTGTATAGACATGTATTCGACAGCTTTGACACACAAATGGCGGCCGTACAAACGACTTAATTTACCGAGTTTTATGGGATGCATTCTGTTGTGTGTTGAGTGTCATGTTGACAGTCCATCTACCACACAAGAAACCAGTCCTATGACAACCCATAAGCTAAATAGCATTTTACTGTTTAATTACATAGGTGAATCTCCAACATATTCTTAGTAATATTTCCATCTTTCAATAAATGCCCCTCCCAGTAACATGTTCATTTATTGTTAACTGCCTGGATTTGAAATGTGACTTTACACCATTGATTGTGAGTAACAATGTAACTCCCTCACCATGTCGCTACAGGTGGATTCTCAACTAAATAGGTTTGACTTGTTAAAGTAGAAGTTAGTTGTGTACAGTATTGTAGTATTGTTTACAACTAAACTTCTACATACCTGGTAGAAGCAAAATGGTATAGTGCTGCATGCATCCCGACTATAACACTAATGGCACTGGTACATGGCAGCTAGCAGGGATGCAATTTCAACAGGTAATTTCCTTTGAAATTGCACATGAAATTTATTTTCCTAGGCTTTCAATAGGCGCAATGTAATGCAAGGGTGGCGATACACCGAGGCATGCTAATTACCTTCAATGCTCCTCATGCCTTAATCTTAATGTATGAGGAGACAGATTGTTTTTCTCGGACAACAAAACGCCAAGGGTGAATTGCGGGACAGTATTGCCTAATATCCTTTAGGTATTATCACATTTGTCTGGGTGGGAAGGGTGAAACTTGGATTCGAATATGAACCACAAAAGGCAAGGTAAGGGCTCTGCTACCAACTCATCCTGCTTTGCAACAGTTTAAAATCCTACATAGGAGAATTGGTGTACATATCTCACTGTGAAATCAAGATAAATTTAAATTTAACAATTTATGAAATGCACACATGGCATAGCAATTCTGTAACGTCTACCAGAGTTTTACCATTGACACTTGAGAAAGGCACAAGTAACACCAGAGCTGTCTGAGGTCAATGATCTTAGCATGAGTAAGATGTCTGACACCGGTGATGAATTCACTACAGAGGAATCCAAGCTGCTGTTGCGTGTTCCTTTGAGATCACTTGGTGACAAAACACTTACCATGTTTACTCAGAATTTGTGAACAACTACTGATATCACACACATTTTACAGAATGCAGGTATCAGCACATCAAGAGCCTCCCTTGTTTCATGATGTTTCTCATGACAGAGTGACATGATTTATTAAACTTTTGTTCAACACATAACAGGTATTGGTAAACAACTGGGAGTGTGGGCAGTTCTACTAGTCATTAAAAACACATATGAGTCATGTCCTTGAATGCACAAAAGTTCGTGCCATTCCGAAATGAAACCCAAGGTGCGACCAAGACTTCTACTGTAATTATTATGAACTGCTCGTAACAGTAGCTCACACACCAAGTAGTGTGCTGATGAATATACAATTACTGTAATCACTTAGGAAGGTACTGTTAAAACAACATAAAATGTTGAACAAGAGCACTAATGTAAGATTTAAGGTTTTCAAGTTGGTGAGGCTGTTTTCTGGGTTTTTGCACCGTGTAGTCAGTCCGGTACCGATGTTGTAGAGGTCCTTGCTGCAGCGCAACAACCAGAAGACAGCCAACTTCAATAGCATTAATACCAAGCTCCTCTTACCAGTTCACCATAAACTGTAACTAAGCATCCACAAACTAAATGACCTCTGGCAAATACTTTTTACCTTGAATCTTGTTTATCTCTAAAGTATTGACATAATTCTTAACAACACCCTTCTGCTCTTCATTACTTGCACTGCTTACATTTTCTGTATGATTAGTTTTATTTTCTCCAGCTGCAACTTCTCCTGATCCCAAAAATTTATCCCACTTCTGTAATCGCTGCTGGACTTCAACATCTGTTTCAGCAATCCTAAAATAAACAATAAGTGGACAATGACGCAGATACTGTAATAATTGAGACATATTATTTCAATGGTCCAACAGGCATCTGAATACTGTCCATAATAAATATTTTGGCTCTTATGTATTACTAGAGTGAAGTTCTGTTATATCACTGCTGAATGCGTTAACTTTTAACTCCACATTCTTGGAACTACACACATTTAAATGTAATCCAAGTCTCATTTAGACTCATTTTATTTATTTCTGTCAAGATCTCCCTATTACAATTTTCACAACTGCTGTGTAATTCTATTTTACTGTTCATGTTTTGTAATGGATCACACTTTCTGAATTTGTGGTTCATGTACTCATATTATCCTATTCTTTATTACATGCCAGTAACCATATTCTATTCCCACGCTCAATTTCTCCTTCCTACAGTCAAGAATGCTGAAGAACCATGTGTCGCCTCTTCAGTCAATTGCCTCTATGTAATATCACACAGTCAAAACCCAATGTTCACTTCACGCTCCTTCTGGCCTTAAAATGTTACTTTAGTATTCACTTGTTACTGTCCACTTGAGGATGCAATTTAGCATACTTGTGTGGATAGCAGTATAGCTCCTACTCATTACTGACCTCAGCACTGACCTGGTCACCATCACCCCCTGGCTGCACTTTATGTCCCCCTTTTCAGAGAAAGAAATACCAGTACCCACTGGATATGAGACTGGGTGAATACAAGAGCTGAACTGAAAACATATGCTAAATGGACCCTGCTGAGGATCGAACCCATTATTCAGTCGATAGTCAGACAGTACTTTCAATAGGCTACCCCAGCTCACTAATTCAGCATGTTCTCAGAATCCTATTATAAAGCAAAATAGAAAATACTAAAAATGCTTGTGTACTGTTACTAGTCTATAAAATTAAATGCAAATGTTGACAAATCCTCTTTAAAGGAGGTTCAAAATCACCATAAATCAGACATAATTAAACAAAAAATTAACTTAATTAACTAAATTAAATTCTGCAATGCAGAAAAAATGTACCCACACATCATGTAAATGTCAGACTGTAGAGCTAGGGAAGAAGAAGAAGTCAGACATTAAAAGGAAAACAAAACTAATGTAAATAATACACATATTACATTCATCTTTGTTCCAAACTGTTGGCAAGCTTCTCTGCAAAATCCACTGCAGTTTTTATATTCTGTGAACCAAGCTTGTTATTCAAATCGTCCTTTTCCTTCTGATATTCATATGATTTCTGAATCACGGTCACCACAATGAGATATAACACGTAATGAATGTAACTCAATTCCTGATCACCAGAACGCCTACATTATTTTTCTGTGTCAAGCAACTTTTTGGCTGAATTACAAAGCCTACAAAATGAAGAGTTAAAATCATTTCACATACTAATCCTTCTATTTCTAACGTTAAAACCCATAATGTATATAACATAAAATTACTGACATCATTGCTTTTTTCCCTTTGATAAATTCATCAAATTTTTTATATCTTAATTGCGTCATGCTTGTGTTCTTCAATACAATAATTTATTCACCGTCTTTACACAAGCTTAAAAATTGTTAAAATCACTTAAAATTATAACATTTCTTCATTTGATACTGTTATACTGTTATAATTTTAAGTGATTTTAACAATTTTTAAGCTTGTGTAAAGACGGTGAATAAATTATTGTAAATTCATCAAAGTTGTGCAAAACTTCCAAATCTGAAATTGTTTTGCCAATGTATAAAGGTTGCAGCTTTGTTTTTGAAATGTTCAATTTTTTATAATTAAGGAACTATTTATTCTTTTGAGTTTCTCTTTTGTAAGTTTGCAAACACAATTGGCACCAAACTTGTTACGGTAACATGTATAAATTACATCAGAATTGTCTAAAAAAACATTAAATTGTTAGTATTATATAACGAAGTCACTCGTGCACACCACTCAACTATCCATTTAACACGGAAATAGCCTTTTCTTCGACTTCTCACATCCGACATCTTGAATAACTCTCTCTTCCACTTAGTTACCAACATCCTTACATGAAATATTACTAATCTGCAATTCCACTTCTGCCAACTATCAGTTATTAGTGTCACGGTTGGTTGCTACATTAGCTCAGCTGATTAAAAGACCTGCTATTTCTTACACACACACACACACACACACAATTTTGAATAATCCACAATATAAACTGAAATTTATGAGAACTGCAGTTTGAATACTACTTAGGCCACAAACGAAATTACATTTTATTACTAATCCAGTTATCAAATTTAAAGCAGAATCAACGAACTATGGAAAGGACATGCAAAAAGAATGGACAAAATGGAAAAATAATTGGAGATGGTATCATTAGTTAAACTATGTAGGAAATAAAGGAATGTTTACTTAACGAGTGATTAATTAGATGAGAATGAGTTGTCACAATTTTATTTGTTATTTCGTCGCATGCTGATGATTTTTTTAAGGAATTATATTTCCATTTAACTTCAGATTCAGTTGTTGGAATCATTTTTAAACCAAGGAATTCATTGGAAATAAATGTTAAAAATGAAATCACATCTTCTTTTCCTAATTCATGTTAACTTATCTTTCTGCTATTGTTAGAAAGAAACTACTGAAGGCATCAGCATCTTTTCTGGACCCTTATAACATTTTATTGTTTATAAAAAGAGGGCATCTGTTCAGTTAAATGTATTTGTTGTTTCCTACTTTACCAAGTTACATGCTGTTTTTATTTTATGATTATATCTTGCTCGAAGTTTACTATAAAACTTTTCCCCCTTTTTGTAACTTTATTAAGGATTTTACAATGGTTATTATTGGATCATTAGTGTTCCTGTTGTAGATATAAAAGCCTCATTTTACATTTGTAAGATATTTCTATTATGTAATCCAGTTCATTATCTTGTGCGTACTTTAATATTTAACCAGAAAACTGGCTACAAATACTGCAGAAAAGTATACGTAGATCAGTGAGATTTCAGGTTCTCATGGTGGTAACATGAAATGGCCATCTCTAGGTTGTTGTACCATTCTACCAGACTACACAGTGCAATAACCCAGAATACAGCCCTCTTTACAACAAAATGAATTAAACTTATTCTTGCTATAACTGTCTTTTTTGAACAGTTTTCCAAGTTTAGTTTTTTAGTAGAATTTGAAACTGAATGGCTGTCATTATTTTTACAGTTCTCTGTTCCAAATGTACTATAGTAGTTGATGAATTTATTAAGGTAAATGTAGATGAGCTTAGTTTTATATTATCCACAAAAATATTGTCACCTTGAATTCTTGACAATTATTCAATCAAGAAATTTACAATGGACTGCCTATTTCTTCATCATCAATTTTAATGTTTATATGTATTCCAAATGGTCTTCCAGGGAGGATTTCAAAACAGAATGTATTCATTTACTGTTTCCACCATGCATACTCAAAGTGAATATAAAGTATGTTGTATCATTATTACTGCTGATTCCAAATGAAAGAATTACATTTCAGCATATTTAATCATTTAATTTTTGCCTCATATAATAAATGAGAAACCATCACACTAAATCTGAGATTACTTGACAAGACAGTGTGTGAATATTCAATTACTTCCACCAAACATTTTGTTAGATGACAGGTACATACAGTTTGGATCTTGATCATTGCAATGATAAAAAACAAAAAAACTGTTTTGACTTCACTCAGTCCCTCCAAGTACTCTTGAATTACAACTTCCTCCCCTCCAGCCCTCACATGATTTGGGAATTAGCCGAAACAAGAGGGGCAGAAACTTTCTGCTGCTTAGGAACACTCATGCATACACACATAGAAAAACTATATATAAACATTTTGTATATGCAGGCCTATAATGTTAAATCACATTACTGTGCGAAGGTATGCTGTTCCATCATTCAAACCATACACAATTTAACAAAACAACAAAAACATTACTGTGGTTGTAATAACTTTAGTTTTATAAAATTAAAATGACATGAAATCAAAACTGTTTGAAAGCTTGTAAAATAAACTCAGCTGTATGGAGAAATACTGCAATTATCTGTTTTTAAGTGAAAGGTGTTGATGGCAAGAATACAATCTACCTTACTGGAAAGGGGCAAATTCTCCCAAACCAAGGACTCAAATCTAGAAGGAATTTCCTTGCCAGAACCTCGCCACTCCAGGGGAACTAGAAAGATGAAAGAACCAAGCTATGGAAAATAAGAAGTGAAATAGACTGGCCCACCTGGAAAACTTTGAACAGACTCCGTACCTATACTGGCAGATGTGCGGCAAACCTAATGAGGTGGGGTTATCCTTGTGTGAGGGACCAGTGTTCCTGTGGTCACCTCCTGGCTTCCTCCATCTTAGATTCTCCCTGCACAAGCGAAGATTTGGCTACATGTACAGACACTGCCATTCTTCATGCCTGATATTGGATTCAAATATAGTTTTGTATATGTTGTAAATTTACTTTCATATTTATTCTACATTAAATTTTATCCCACCTCCTCTTTTTATCTCAATGGTATTAATATTATTCTATTTAATGATTTCTACTTTGAACGGTGTATTCGGATACAAAATAAATAAATAAAACTGGAAATTGAATCTGTGAGTACAGGGAACATCCAATCATTTTTAAGTAATTACTATCACAAACACAGTATAGCATCCACACTGAGGAACAGAGGGTAAAAAGACATTAGAATAGCTAAATCCAATCTTTCCTAACAGTTTCCATAATACATGTAATTTTCTGTATCTCTAAAAGTGTTTGAGAATATTATCTATGTCAGGCACTGCCTAAACTGATCAAATAATTTAATCCCTGAAGTCATATTCTCTATGAAATAGTAATGTATCTTCTCACTCTAACAACAATATGTCAGTGTGTAGGTCTGGTGGTGTAACTTGTTCATAGGTGCACGCACAGCCAACTTTATGCTCTGAGGGGAAAGACCTCCGAGCACCACTTGCATAAAAATTAATCTAATCGACATGACGACGAGGTAAGGCATCATGGCTTCCTTCTGTCCATAGCCTGTCCTAATTCAGAGCTCAAATAGCTCTCTCTACTCATTCGCTGGACCACACCAGACCAATATACGACAGCTTCGGATGATTAAAATTGTATGACTGCACTGTAAGTCTTACCTCCAGGACCTGTGGTGGCCAGGAAGTTTTAACTTTCTTACCATTAGCATGTTTTATGTTCTTATGAACATCATTCTGACTTCCTGTTTCAAAGAAATCTTTGTTTGAATGATTCAGATCAATGTACTATACCTCTTCTGACATTATGGTACTAGAACAAAGAAATGATTTATTTCAAGTGCTCTGATCAACCAACAAAATTATCAAACCTGTGAATCTATGAGAGTCCTTAAAGAGCCTCTAAAGCTTGAAATGTTGAATAAAAAATATGGGAAACCTAATATACCTTAGGAGCTTTGACAGTAAGGATCAGAGAAAGTGTACAAGCCCATACATAGGAACTGGTTTATTGTACAATACAAACTTCTATAACCACTTACAATTTATGGCTACTGATCGTTTCCTTCTGTAGACTGAATGTGCTGATTGACTCCCATTAATGTTTTCCCAAAATTAACACAAAACAGATCTATCATGTATTTTACAACTTTCGAGGAGTAGCAATTCAAACATGAAGAGCAACAACCTAATTGTCAGCCAATCAGGTATAAGACAAACTGAAATGGGGTTCTTTAGCACAAATTTTGGTGTTAGGATTCTGCTGCAAGTGCAGTTCCCACATCACCTCACACAAAGGAAAGAATTGAGTAAACCTTAGCCAAACGTGACAACAGTTTGGTCAGGGTGTGAGAATGCTGAGCATGTAAGCACTGCCTGGGGTGTGGCTTCTACATCCTGTTCTGAAATAAATGTGACTCCTTGGGGCAAAAAACAAATGCCTAACATGTGACTAACAGGAATGTGTCTTCCCCCTAATTCCTAATTTTTCAACCAAATGAAACTATACAATATCTGGATAGCATTTACCATACAAAATCATGATACATCTTAGTACTACAAAGTCAGACAGTCTGATTTTTGTATCACACTCTTTTTCACACAACCAAGATACAACACTGTGTTGTAAGTTGATACATCACAGTCTTTTCTATTTATCTCTTGTTGGCTTACGGGTTTTCACACCACGCCAGAGGCCATGTAACATCTTCTTGGCTTACGGGGATTTACACCACGCCAGAGGCCATGCACACTCATTCAGAAGCATTCTCTTGGGTTTCAGTAGCGAAATAGTAAACCAATGGAATAATTTCAGATTTAGATAAAGTTACAATGTTAATACATCTCCAAAACTCTAATTATGGCCAACATTCTGCTTGCCCTGACAGCTCCTGGTCAACATTCTCACTAATGTGAACACACTTTTCCTTTGTCATAAACAACTTCCTACATTAGCACACTTTTTTAAATGGCATTGATTTAAATGTGTGGCTAAGTGACAAATGAAATTAGTATAAGCAGAGTGATCAAAAAGTCAAGCAACCTGTTCCTGACATATGGTCTAAAAATAAAAATAAAATTACATTGAAATCAGAAAACAAAAACACTTATATTGTGTGTCAGAAATGTCCACTGTGCTCAGCAATTCACGCATTCATTCTTTAAAACATGTCTGAAAAAGCCAGTGAGGTGCAACTTTGCTATAGAATCGGTTCATGAGACAACATTCTCGATTTGTTTGGCACAGGAGAATCAGAAAATGTATCATTCTGGAGAGTTAAGTTCAAGCGAGATGCCATATGGTGTTTGATGACAAACACTCGTTACACTTATGAAAAAGATATCTTTGCACCTACACAACAGACCAGCTTACATGATGTGACCTCAGTGGGTTTTCTTGCGTGAATTTTTGATCACGTGGCATAAGAAGTAAAAAACTGAACTGAACATAAAATTACACATGAATTACTCTTTACATCTCACTCTCAGTTTCTGCTGAAACACAAAGTTCAAACACACCAGGTAATAGTTTCGTCACCAAAGAAACACTCAATCTTAGTGTGACTTAAAGAGTCTCCTTTGTTCCAAACAGTTTTGTTCTGCAAGGCTGAGGCAAGAAATATGAATGACCCACAAAAAGCTGGTTCTGTTCCATCTTGGCTTACAGCAGTTCCTGCTTCTTCATCTCAGGTGAGTGCTTGGCTCGTCGAAGCTGACTTCCGCTGATGCCGTTACCTCTCCATCTAGTCTGCTTAAACACTGATTCCCTTTACACTTATACACTCAATTGTAACACAGTTCGGTAACTGGTACAGTACACATTAAAACGAAGGCCAATCAGCAATGGAAACTTTTATCCAGAACTTGATGGTTTAAGGCTTTCAGTTTCATTTGTAAATCCTCAACACCGACATCTTTAAATTGAAATTCACTAAAATTCATAAAGCTTTCACCAAATTAATTAGTGATAATGAACTGCTTAGTGTATAAAATTCCTCTTTTGAAAGTGACCGATGCCTGATACTGACTGTAGGGTAAATTTGTGATAATTTTGCCCTCACTAGATGGCAAAGTACTCATTGTGATAACAGTTGTGCAGTGAGTTTGTCAAGGCAAATACATTAATTTCTACAGTCAATATTCTGCCAGTGTTCTGGTAGACTATGTGGGATTTGAGGTTTTCAGGGCAGTGAGTCTGAAGATTGCTGCCTTCTGGGTTGTCTGGTAGATGTCCACCAACGTTTCAGAGGTCCATGCTGCCTTCATCATCAGGGCAATGAATGAGCCATGTGAGAGGAAAGCGCTAGATTTATAGGAACAGGACATTAAAAGGAATAGCTAAATCCTAACCAGTGTCAGAATCAGGCAGGGGGTGGCAACCAATAGGAGGGCTTGGGCAAGTTGTAGAGTGCGCGAGAGATGGAGAGAGAGGTCCGAAGGACAACCCTTTTGAGGGCCTCAAGGAGTCCATCTTGTGGTACACACGGGAGTTGGGTGGTCAAGATGCGGAGGGAAGCAGGAGAGTGGAAGGGAGTACTGGCCGGGGACGGATTTCGCCGGAAAAGGGCAGAGTATTGGTGGGTGGGATAAGCAATGCTCTCTGGGATGCTTCCAGAGCCTTAGGAGGGAGTGAATGAGGGGCTTCCATCACCGGCTCAGGCAAAGTTCATCCTCCCTGTTGAAGTTGTTGGGATGCAATTCAATTTTGACGGCCTCCCTGACCAGCCAATCCATGTATCCAGATCTTGAAGACAGGATACAGATGTCCTGGAGTTGGATGCAGTGGCATGGACTGTCTCTTTTTCTGTGTCAGTTGAAGGTGTTTTGTACACACGACAGAAGCCTTAGATTTAAAAGCAGTTTTCTTAGCTTCCACAAGATTATGATCCGTTGTTTTTTGGACTATGGCATATAAAGACCCATACACTGCTCATAGTATGTAGGAAGCAGTATGACTGATGAAAAATGAAGGCTGGCCACCTTACAAAAGAAAGTCATATGATACACCATGTTGCACTCTAAAAGACTACTTACAAAAAGCATCCGGACGATCCTGCAAGTTTGAACCTGGAAAAGACTGAAAAACCATTTCTAATCTTTCGAAAGTATGAAGTGGAAGCATAAGGCTGTCGGACTAACCATCAATCAAGTCAGATGGGCAGCCTACAATGTTATTGAAGCTGAAGGGATAAACTATCCATTTATTTATGAAAGTCAATGGCTGGTTGGTATTGGTGGTTGAAGAGTTGAATAAAACCCCAGTCAACACTGAACATGTGCTGCCTGTGAGTAAAAAACAGTGCGAACTGTCTGCAAACAATCCATCTGCAGAAATATTTTCTCGAACCAGGCCCACACCAGCAACAATCAATCTCACCCCCCCACCCCCCCAAGGTTCATGTGGTGGATTGTATTTGGACAACAATAAGAAGAAGAATGCTGTCAAATGGATTCAGTGATAGTGGTGGATCAATTTCACTTCATGTGTGATGGGTGCGAGGACTCAGGAGACTGAATAATTACGGCACGTCCACAAATGTGGTGGCAAAGTCGATTTTGAAATTGCGCTAAACTAAACGACAATACGGGGTTACAGGCCAATCTCTTTTTGTACACCAGGCCACGTTTCTTCACAAGTTTTGCATTCACTACCAAGACTCCTCAAGAATGCAATTGAAACTTGTACCAAAGAATTTACGTAATGACACAGACGTACACAAACATCACCAGGTTTCTTGATTTTAAATTTTAAAACTTGTTTTAATTTTATTAATTAAAACAACTAAATTCTGCTATCAGTATAAATAAGTTGATGTAAAATTATCACTCTTTATCTGACTCTAAAGCCAAAAGAATATTAATAAATTTGAGGAGATTGTCGATAAGTATTATCATAAAAAGTAACCTGAACTTATATTTAAGGTTCTTCCAGCAGTGAGTCCAATGATGGCTGTCTTCTGAGTTGCAGCACCGTGTAGTCTGGTAGAAGTTTCCTAGTGTTTCAGAGGTCCTTGCTGCCTCCATCACCACGGTGACGAGTTACATGGTGCTAAACTCAGAAGACAGCCATCTTATAACTTGAAATTACCCAATGATTCCTCAGGCCTCCGTAACAGGCCATAGTGCAGCGAATAAGACTTTCAACTGCAACTAACTTTTCAGAATGCCTGTACTTGAAACTGTTGCTATAGCAGTCTGTACTCTCAAGACACTTCCTCAGCAACTCTTTGCAAGTTTCTTTATTCCTCTGAAACAGAAAACATCCAGAAATGTTGGCTGGTGACCGCTGCGCCCCCAGACCTTCACGATCGCAAAGTTCCATGGCTACTCAACTTCTTCTCAGAAACAGCGCTGCTGGGAGGCTGAAACAAGAACAAAACCTGCGGGACACGAGGCTTATGCCTCACCGCTGCATTTGCTTATGTTAGTGTGATCTAAGAAAATTTAATGTCTGTTTGTGGTAACTACAAAATAAGGAACCAGTGCGATTAACAATATCGACAAAGTAGGAATCAGTCCTATGGTTTTGGTGAGTTGCACGCGAACGTGCATCAACAGCCTCTGAAGAATGCACTAAACGCATTAAACCGAACCCTCAACGACGAACCTCGCAATGAACACATGCCTGCAAGGGGAGTGTCAGCGATAGGCAAAGGGACAATTCATTAAACGCAGTTCAAGGAAATACATCAAAGTCAATCAAGACAGGCGAAGATACCTTAACAGCCTCGGCCGGCTTTACCCCACGGAAAAAACCCCGGTACCCATTGTAGACATTACTGCAAGGGGAGAGTCAGAGATAGAAAATACATCAAAGTCAATCAAGACACGCGAACATGCATTAACAGCCTCGGCCGGCTTTACCCCCGGGAAAGGAACCCGGTACCCATTGTAGACATTCCTGCAAGGGGAGAGTCAGAGATAGGAAATACATCAAAGTCAATCAAGACACGCGAACATGCATTAACAGCCTCAGCCGGCTTTACCCCCGGGAAAGGACCCCGGTACCCATTGTAGACATTCCTGCAAGGGGACAGTCAGAGATAGGAAATACATCAAAGTCAATCAAGACACGCGAACATGCATTAACAGCCTCGGCCGGCTTTACCCCTGGGAAAGGAACCCGGTACCCTATGTAGACATTCCTGCAAGGGGAGAGTCAGAGACAGGAAATACATCAAAGTCAATCAAGACACGCGAACATGCATTAACAGCCTCGGCCGGCTTTACCCCCGGGAAAGGACCCCGGTACCCATTGTAGACATTCCTGCAAGGGGAGAGTCAGAGATAGGAAATACATCAAAGTCAATCAAGACACGCGAACATGCATTAACAGCGTCGGCAGGCTTTACCCCTGGGAAAGGAACCCGGTACTCATTGTAGACATTCCTGCAAGGGGAGAGTCAGAGACAGGAAATACATCAAAGTCAATCAAGACACGCGAACATGCATTAACAGCCTCGGCCGGCTTTACCCCCGGGAAAGGACCCCGGTACCCATTGTAGACATTCCTGCAAGGGGAGAGTCAGAGATAGGAAATACATCAGAGTCAATCAAGACACGCGAACATGCATTAACAGCCTCGGCCATCTCCATCTTACGAAGGAGGACTTGCTGACCAAGTCCCATACACCTACACCTGTGTTGTAATAAAACAACAAGAGGCAGAATATTTGAAGCTTCAAGAAACAATTAACACATTCCTGCAAGGGGAGTGTCAGAGATAGGAAATACCTCAAAGTCAATCAAGACACGCGAACATGCATTAACAGCCTCGGCCATCTCCATCTTACGAAGGAGGACTTGCTGACCAAGTCCCATACACCTACACCTGTGTTGTAATAAAACAA
>NW_028259340.1:0-67032 GCF_977971745.1 Zootermopsis nevadensis | reverse complement strand
GTGAATATGAATAAAAATTAATTTCTCCCGGAAGATCTTAGTGTAGAGCCTCAATAATATATTTATTTGAATCCCGTTTAGTAGTTTGTGGAAATGTAAGCGTACAAAGCTCGAACTGACGGCTGCTACCCCTCCCTGTTGTGCTTTCATTTCCTGAAATATTCGTAAGAACCTGAAGAGTTCTGTGTCCGCTGTCAGTTTGCAGGTGGCATCCCATCAGCTGTTATTAAAGCTATGAGCTGTTTGATTAGCCCTTAGCAAACAGCGCTTCGAGCTAACAGCCAGGTAACCATATGTCGCTCTCTGGGTGACGACGAGTTGACAGTCTGAAGCCTGATCACTGCAGATCACCTTTAATTATTTTTGAAGCTCTGGTAAAAATCACAACCATTGTTTATTCTACAGGGTGCTCCAGTTAGAACGCCACCGATCTTAAACAAATACCATACATGCCGTGTCCAGTAATATATGTAAAATCCTGTCTGATCGGTCTTCCTGTTTCGTCAGCTGTAAACCTGTTCAGAACAGGTGTTTATTAATCCCGATACCTGATTTATATGAATGAGTTGCGCGCGTTTTGATGGCATCATATCATATGACAGTGTTTCAGATATAAACACGTACTTTTAACTAGCTTCTTATCTATTAACTTTTCAAGGAAGTAAGCTTAGGTACACTTAAAATTATGCACTATCTGGACTTTTTCTATAGTCCTTGTTTAAAATAAAAAAAACACGACGTTTCGGAGGCTGGCTCTGTTTCCGTCTTCAGGCGAGAGTTATCTATTCAGTTGGGTCCGTTGGGTAGAGCTAGTCTCCGTCACTGAGAAAAGCCCAGATATTCCATAATTTAAAGTGTAATCCACCATCGTCACAACGCTTTAGAATTGAGCTTAGTTAGCTTGCTAAGTAGCTAACTAGATTCCCTACCTAAAGCCTCGTCACTTTTATCTCGTCGTCCGTCATAAGTGCCAAAGCAAACAGTGGCCAGTCGGAGTGCCCTGTAGATGCTGGGAAAACATTGTCACATTCATAATTGCGTAATTATTACAGTCTCTCTTTGTTCTTCCTGCAACACCATCTTTGCATGCGCGGGATTTCTGCAACAAAATATATTTGCTCCAATGGAAATATTGAAACTGATGTTAAATGAAGTTTTGAAAACGTGGACAGGTTTGTATTATGTTAGGACTTTGTTCGTTAATGGGTTTTTTTGATGACGATAGCGAATCTTTGGATCCTGTAACAACAGAGAATTTAATTCTAAAGTTTTCTGGCTGTAGTAAGCGTACATTACATTTAATATTGCTGGATTTCTGGACTTTGTCTATCGTCAAGTGTTCTGGAAGTAACACCTTTTGGAAACTGGATGTGTTTCCGTCCTGTGTGAAGAAATGTGGAGTATAACTGTTTAGCTATGACCGTTATAAAAAGCTAACTTCAGTTCAGCGGACAATCATAGTAATTTTAAAATATAATATTAAAACAGTCCTATTTGTATCTCTTTGTTATTAGTATGATCAAATCAAGAAGGATAAGTTGAGAGAGACATGTGGGATTTATAAAAATGTGAGAAATACGTACAATATTTTAATTGGAAATCCTGAAGTAAAGAGACTATTCGGAAGACCTAGATGTAGACGGAAATATAATGGAACTTAGGGGAGCACAGTGAGTGGATGTGAATTTGATTAATTTGCCTCAGGGTAAGGACAGACTGCAATGAGCATTCGGTTTCCGTAAAAGTCGGGGTATTTTCGAGCTACTATCAGCTTCTCAGAAATTACGCTGCTCCATTGTGTCCCTTATGTATTTGTTTTCACATGTGGAAAGGCCCTCTTTTAAAATACTGTAGATGTTTAAGTAAACATTGTACTGGGACCTGTCTGCATGAAACCGCTTACCTTTGAGCAGTTGACAGTTGCTTTACTAGCCATAAAGTTCTTGAGTTCATCACAGTATTCACAGAATGCCACTATTATACCACGTCGAAAAAACTTTCAATAGAAGGGATATGTATAATAATGACAAACTTGTGTCTTGCAGTTTTACAACGAAAGTTTTTGGAGAAATTTGATATAATTGGATTTGAGTTTCATATAAGAAGCGTTGATTGTGAATACAGACAAATGTGAAATTGTCCCCGAAGCATTTAGATTCCGTGTATCTTATTTAATCGAAATATTTTGTTAAGTATCGAGATAAAATATTTGAATAGACTAAATGGATGAAAATTAATTTCTTTGTCCTGTTTTCGTTCTACGCATTTTGTGCAAAGACCGTATAAAATTAATGAGTGTAGCTCAGGTTAAAGACACCAATTATGCTTTTCCATTAATGAATGTTAATAGAAGGTTCAAATGTATCATTGGCCATGAACCGTTAATTTCAAGCCGTTCTCGTTCGAGTTGTAACACAGGCAGTTGAGATGGTGAAATATGCGAATAGCCAAAACTTTACTTTCTTGCTTTCACGCGAAAGGAAGAGAAGTATTGCCAAAAGATGAGTCTTGAGTAGACTTGGGGGAACAATATCGGCCCCCCCAAACAGCACCGGGGGGAAACATTACGCTCAAGTTCGCCTGATCTCCCCCCCAAAGCCACCCACTTGGCGTTAAGACTCTTGGCTTTCTCACATTCTTCTGACAATCCTCGGGTTTTAGATTGTCGACTTTTGCAATTTCAGGGGCCCTCTACTCGCTGGGTATTCGGAAACTACGTATAAAAACAGTCATCTCAGCGAATTCTACACCCGGAAAGGTGATAGAACAACTTTATTTTATTTAATGACACTCTATCATCTCCAAAAGTCGATCTGAAGTATTTAAAGATTACTTTGTTATGCGAGTAGAATGGTAGATCGAGTTGGAAGTAGCACGTAGAAAAGGCTTTTAATAAGGCGATTCTGGCGTAGGCCTACTTAAACGTTCCGACAGCGAATTTGCACAAAAGAGAGTTGAATAGATCCTCAGAAGTCTTGTCAAGATAACCAATAACCAAGCCAATATTCAAACCGGGTTCCTCTCGAGGAGAGTGTAGGTATTCCAACCAGTTTGACAGAGCGGAATTACTGGAGCGGTAGTCGCACGTGTTAATGGCAGTCCACCGTACTCTTCCAGTTTTATCATCAGAGAAAGAGATGTCGCCAATCATTGGACTGGAGGAGGGGTGAGAACATTAGCGAAAATATTAAATTTAAATTTAATCGCTGTTCGTATCAGGAATCGAACCCCGGTCGACCAACTCATAGCCTAGAGGCGGAGGCTTGAAGCTGAACACTCACCTACATCTAGTGCCAAAGTTAAAAATTCGTGGAGTTATGGGCTACCTCCACTCCCCCCCATATGTCTTCATGACGTGGTTTTTAATGAAGTTCCTAAATATCTCATTTACCCTTAACGACTCACTGTCGCTACTTGTACATCTATTTTAGTTTATTCCAGTTTATTGTAACATTATTTGAATTTATTAAAAATACTTCTGTGTGTTACAATCGCAAACAGGTTAACATATGGATATAATTTTCTTCAATAAATTTGTTGATTTGCTATTTATTTATTATTTGTAGTGTTCTGTCTGACGACAGGTCCATATATTATGAACAGGATCCTTCCAACCTCTTCAGGTTGTCAGGGACCTGCTCATACATATATACATTCTTGGCAGAGATGATCAGAAGTGATTTGCCATTGCCTTCTTCTGTGTGTGAGTGGAGTAATTGTTGGGATGCCACGGAGAAACCGGGGAAGCCCCCGGAGGAAAACTCCGTGATGCCTAGACCACGGCCTTACCCAACACAAGTTATTAATTTGAGCACCATTATATATTAATTTATATTTATTATACACTTAAAATTAATATAAATTTCTGTGAGAACTATTTATTTTTCACTATACTAGTCGTACAATATTAAAAAAAATGTACGCGGGTAGCATAAATCATACCGGTTGGCCGTGGTTTGATAACCCTTTGTTCTAACGTTTAACCTGGTGCTCTTATGAAATACGAGTAGGCTTAATACGAACAGAGCAAAAATTGGTTGTCCATTAATGTGACACACTCTCTCCTTATATCTCTCACTGAAACGTAATTTCGCTTTGATATTTATAATCTATTGGATTTACTGAATAAATGCATCCAATATATTTAGTCATATATTATACAAATAATGAGAAATTTATAATAATTTAATTTTATTGTTAGCTGAATGATTTGAATGTATTAAAGTTGTTGTCAGATTACAAAAGCCAGCAGATAACACAAATTCCATTGTTTTGTACGGACTCTGTACTTCAGTGTAGAGAAATGATTTATGCGAATTCGATACGTAATGGAATGCAAACGGAAATCAACTGTTGGTGAAGGGAAGAGAAGATTCTGTGCGTGGGAAGTTGAAAATTTACATGCGGCCAGGATACATTGCCACATCGATCATTAAAAGTTATTAATGTCATTAATAGACCACTGGGCGTAACAGCGACACATGTCGTTGTCCATTTCAAAATTCAGAATAAATGTGTGTTGTACGGGATCCTGGTTTTGTATTAGACTATTTCATGACATCGTATCAGCTGCTGACGTTTTGCACCACGAAACGATGTTAATATTGTTGTTTTGGATGGTAAAGTGTCCATAGAAGCGGTTGTCTGTTTTAATAATTACTGCTGAGCAATGCTAGGTAAATACAAACAATTGGCGAAGAACTTACGTCCGGTATTTTCAAAGTCAACTGCTTTGATTTTGAGAAAGAGGCTCGATAGGGGCTCCATATTCACTAGAATCAGTTCTGACACAGTGTCGTTAAAAAGATATGCTTCCCTTTAGGAAATAGAATCCGTACAATTCGCCTGATTCCAGGATCAAACGAACAGAATGCTCCACATGAAAATATTTTATTAACAATTATTCTTTTAACGACGATATATCAATTGCACTGGTTATGTCGCATCTCTTAGGCAAAATACATGCAATTACTAAGGAAGAAAATTATATATTCACAACATAGTAAGCGTATTGAAATTTGTAATGCAACTTTGACCCGTATAGTGACATGTCGCTATATTTACAGATTTTTAAAAGACAACATCAAATATAGAATCCTGTCCGGCTTACTAACTCACGTCTTGTGACAGATTCTTTTCTTGAAACCCTCACAGCCGCTCACGTGGTCAGAACTGTAAATCCCCTCCTCTGCATGAAACTCTCCAAGATCCGTTACTATGTTCGCAAGTTCTGAGTCAAAAGAATCAGGTCCTTAAGATCCACTTTAATATTATCATCCCGTTTACTTCCTAGCTATCTCTTCCCTTCAAGTTTTTGTACGTGCTTCATGTCCTCCCCATCTTATTTTCCTAGATTTAGTCATAATACTAACAGCACTACGCGAAGAAAGCTGATGGTTGTGGAAGTTTCTGATTCATTCTTTCGCTTAATTTGTCTTAGATTCAAATATTATTCTGCGCACATTCATATTTTGTTCATCAGAGTGAAAAGCCATGTTTCATACCCATACAAAACAGCAGGAAGAATTTTATTTTATAAATGTTTGTCTTTTTGAAAACGTGTGACTGAATTTTACATAGAAATTTGGAGGAGGATTACGTTGTGACTTAAACGGTTTTCGCCGTTGTGCTTGGTATTCGTTGTAATATAATATCGGTTGAATTAGGCATAGGTAATGAGCAAAATATTGGGGTCGGGGTTCAAGGGGGGAGGGGTAGAAAGGAAGGCAATGACGCTTGAAATTTACAAACTTTGAACCGAGCGGAACAGCAAACAGCTAAACAAAACACTCGTGGAAACGGTTCACTGCTCGCCTGCTCGGAGCCGAAACAATGCACTGGCCAATAAAACACGGCACATTTATATAAAAATATTCTAATTTAGTATCCTCACTATTTCTCCACGTCCGCTCCAGACGCCACTGTGCAGTGTACAGGCTTAGTATCAACATCTGGTAGCAGACAACGTCATCAGAATTCGAATGGTATAATCCCTGTAGATGAACGGATTTAACGCGCCCCCCAGAAATAATCACGATTTCAGATTTTGCAAGATTAAATTTAAGAGGAATAAATTTCACATCATTCCTACTTAATTGTTTCTAAAGAGAGCAAACAACTATCAATGTGGCCGATTAAAAGTATGTGACTGATTTTGACAAAAGTGCACTACAATTTATAATTTTTTTTTGGGGGGGGGGATTCCCCATAATATTTTTTTATAAGAACAAATTCCCTCTCACGCTACTCCTGAGAGCTGTTAGTCCAGTCAGAGAAGGTGGATGCTCCTGTTCTCATAAACGCCTCGTGATGCTAAAATCCATTTTTCCAAAGATGTTTCTTTATATAACAAATCTAGGTGATGAATAATGTCTAAAACACTAAACCTTGTGATTTTTGAAACTTTTAATTGGGACTAATCGGAAAAATGTTTCCTTAATTTTAAGTAAGTACACATACTACTTACTTTAAATGAATCTGGAACAAAGACTTGTATAAAAACTGTTCATTTATCAACGAAGGCGTAAGATAAAATGACGTAGGAAACAGTTTTTTTTTTAAGATATACAATTTTTGTTTCAAACATATTGTGTATACGCATATAGTATTATAAATATCCAACCAACACCAAGGAACAAAATCCTTTTTAAAATCTACTAGTTTCTCAACTTGTTAAGAAATTCTCTGCTAATTACCACGTTTACAAGAAACCATCAAAGGTCGTTCATTACTGGGACATCAATCCAGTCTAGTCACAGAATTCCTTTGTTATTTTCGGAGATCAAAACATGCAACAGACGGACAGACTTAACTTTTAATTTATGAGTTTACTTCATGGATTTCATGGAGAAATTACATAACCTAAAATGGAATCATGAATCTCAGCTTCGCATGATACATTTACCTTACCGTACTATGTACTTAATTAAACCTAACTATCATTTCCTTTGCTACACTGACTTGCAGATTATTTTGTCGTTTTAATATATCATTTTACGTAACATTTCGAGTATAAAATTATATAGCAGTAAAGACCTTTAGATGGATAATTGAACTTCAAGGTCAATCTCTGGTTCGTGGGAATCCAAGAACACACGCCTCGGTATATGTCTGCAAGGGCTGCGTTGTATATGTATTGGGCCTTGTGTAGTATTGTAATATTTAGGTTATTCGTATTAACTATCTCCCTGGTAGCAAAACCCGCAGGTCCAACACCGACAGCACCAAAGCCCGCCACCTGACACGACCCTGAGTCAACTCCATCCATTTGCCATCCTCACAGTCCACCCCCCTAAAGCTCATCTTCATATTATCCTCCCATCTCCTCCTTGGTCTTCCCAGTGGTCTTTTCCAGAAGAATTCCCTGCGTAAGTCCTGTGTGCACCCCCTTGCCTTCTCCCCGTGCGTGGTACATGTCCAGCCCATCGGAGCCTCCTAGATCTCACTGTCCTCACTATGCTAGGTGACCCGTACAATTCACACAGCTTCTTCTTATTCAATATTCTAAATTCCCCAATTATTTCATCCCTGCTAGGTCCAAATATCCTCCTGAGCACCCTGTTTTCAAACACTCGTAATATACATTCTTCCCTCAAAGTAAGAGACCATGTTTCATAACCATACAAGACACCCGACAAAACTAATGTTTTATATACCCTGATCTTCGGAGTTTTGAATGGTTATATGTGCTAGACCTATGAATTTTCAACGCAATCCTTATTTCTGAGCTTAATTTCAGAAAAAAATCCCTCGTTTCTAAGGCCTTTCATCACGCATTGGTGCGTGCTTGTGGGGGTGGGACAGATGTTAGGGGTGCCCAACACGTGAGCGGAAGTCAACAGGTGACAGACAGATTGGTGAACAAGTGGATAATTAGAGTGGATGAAATCGTGATTAAATTACGACACGCGATTACAATTGTCAGATAATATAAGTTACAACAGGTGCGTTCAAATCAATGACATGATTTTATATTAAATTCCTGTTACATGAAGCCGTAGTTATAATAGTCTATTTCGTTATTATTTCTTACGTTAATTAAGTCAACAAGGATAAGATAGGAGAAGCATGTAGCACACCAGAGACATATGTAGAAGAATGAGTTACATCTTCGGCACGAAAACCTCAACGGAAGATATCACTTGAGTAACCTGGATGTAGATTGCAGTATAATATTAAAATGTTCCTACGAGTACAGGAAACCGGGCATGAGATTATAGACTGAATACATTTGTTCCAGAACGGAGTCCAGTTTCGTTTTCTAATGTGGCGTCTGTGATGAATCTTACGGACCCATTTTCCATTTTTGGGCGAAGGTGTTGTTTTTCTTAAGTTTTTATTAGATGTACATATCGGTCTGTAAGTAGAAGATTGAAAGAAACACTAAAGAATTTGAAAGAATTTATAAAAGAATTTAGAGAATAAAATGCAAAATATATAAATTATAGTTAGAAAGTAACAATAAAATAAAAATAAAATGAAATAAAATAAAAGTAAATCTAAAATAAAACATACCAAAGATGTAGGAGTGATTGTTTCAAAATGGAAAAACAAACGTAATGAAAACCTCACCAAATGGAATCATATTTGAGTTTTAAGTTCTTAGATATTTTACACCTGATGATGGTTTTATAAAAACTGAAACATGTTGTGTAAATGTTCCGAAATGTAAATCGATCAATCGATATGGAACATCAATGATATTTTATTATCTTAATTATAAGAAATTTTAAATATTGTGATAAGACGGATTAAAATAAATAATTGTTATAATATTCACAATATGACGCAATTACACTATCTTATAAAATAGGGCTCAAAGCATTTTTATTTTGAACTCTGACATATTAAGTTAGTTATGTATGAACTGAGGCTATAAAGGTTAAATAAATGTTCATAATTTGTATTTGTAGTTAAAGGACGATAATTAAATTATAGATCAACGGTCTTCGTAGAGTAATTACAAAATAATTTGCTGTCAGAATAAATGGCCTGCGTTCATCGCCATCAGTACATAATCTCTAATTGAACTGCATCCTCATCGACTTCAGTACATTGTACACTATCTTAGGAAGGTATGTTGTTTAATATTATCCTTTCATGTACATATTTATACCATAATTTCTGTGACATTATCAAAAAAAAATATTCTTTCTTACAATGCAGGCTAAATTAAGTAAAGTATGGTACTGAAATCACAGGATTATGTCACAAAAATATTAATATCCTGCCTATTTTAATCTGCGATTTAATTTTAAAAGAATTCCATAACGTTGAGAATAAAATATTTATTTTATGAAATCTTATATTTGTTTGAGTATTTGTAATCTCTTTGCATGTTAGATTTTCTTGACTGGCGAAGGAACCGTTTTTAGCTTAGAAGTTCGCGTAGTAATTAATTTAAAAGCAGGTCGACTGAGAATTTACCACCGGAAACAAAACTGACTTAACAAATTTAGTGTAAATCTGACAGTTGATTTCCGAATTATTAGGTAGATAGATCCAAAGAAGATAAAGAAAGTTGGATGATATAAAGTCAGCAGTGGCTGAGACGATAGAAAATGCATATAAGGAAGAAGGAGATACAAAAAACTGTTTAGTCCTTTGATTAATATGAGCACGCAGCTTCGCGTGCATTTGTTATTCTTTTTAGGTATTTTGTAACAAAAGAGAATATATAATTGAATGCATAAAATATACCTAGTAGAAATATACTTTCAGTGTAAGGTGTAGAAATTTCTTGTGCAACTGACAAATCTGGAACATTAATAAATATTACAGCTTGGTTGTCATACGTCCTGTGTTGAGTGGAGAGAAATGTACAATGGGTCCACATCTCAGGGCGAAGTTCATTTGGGACTGCCAAGATGTAGGAGTGCCGGTATTCGTCATCAGGGGATTTCAAAAAGTGTACACACGCACGTGCGTGTGATGTACGCATTATTCGTTTCAAACCCCAGTCATCAGAGAGGTCAGTTCATGCGAAAAGATTCGTTTAAGAACAATACAGACGAGATAAAATGTTTTTTGTTTTGGATTCTTGCGAAGACGGTGATGAACTTTCAGGATCCATAGAATATGTAATCTTCTCAAGAAGGATTCTGCTTCTCGGAGTTTGTCAGTCAGTCACTCACTTAGTTGCATTTTCCTTCAAATAATTTCGACCAAACTGTTTCTACTCTAGTCTGATCTGATACCTTGTTTCTGTACAGTATAATTTTACATTTGTTGCATACGTTGTAAGTGTTCTGACAATTTTGTTTTGTATTCGTCTACTTTATTGTTATTGATGCACTTTTCTTGATTTGTTTTCTTTTTTTTAAAAAATTTCCTTTCAATGTTCACATGTTTTGTTAACGTGTTTCACATCTTTTCTCCATCGATGTGTCTGGTTTTCTATTTGGATACAAAACTCCAGTTTTGGCTCGATACCAATTTATGACTGTGAAGTTTTTGTGACTAAATTATACTGGCCTCATGCCACGTCATAGTAAACCTCTTTCTTTGGAACGTAATGCTTCAGGTTATAAAATCTGTCGTGGCTTATCAGGACTTGAAAGACAAATTCAGGATAATTAGATAAAAAATGTCATCAACCCTTTTTTCCCCTATCAATATTTTTTGTTCGTATTTGCGTCCAGCGGTCACAATAAAATAAAACGTACTTTTTAAGCTCTGACAAAATTTGCGTACATGGGTGTACAATATAATGGGGGGGGGGGAGAATTAATGCAAACGTCGTATTGGATAGAAAAAGAACACAGACCCACTATTCCTACAGTATTTATCAGAGTTCTGCGTTCGGAATTAAGAACATTCATTTGTATACGTTGAAAAATGCCGTAGTACGTGTTAACGAATACAAACACACTGAACTTGCTTTTCTTGGCTGTATGAAAGAAATTGTGAAATTTAACACGTCAAACACCTACGTACATCCAACATCTGACAGTGTTTTCGCTGAAGGATCAGTGTTGTTTGTTGCAACTTCTCCACATGTGAAACAACTGTTTTTATTCAGGCCAATTTTTCATTATTTGCTTTCGAGTTTTTCTTCATTCCGTCTTTCTCCTTCACTATTCTGTGCCCCGTTTTTCTCTCGTTCCAAACACCGGTGCGACTGATACAGCAAAGAATATTCCCAAGCTCACTCCTCCATCTTGTTACCCCCCCCCCCCCCCAAAGGGAACTGGAGGAGTTTGTCCTCCCTGTGCTCTGACTGAAAACGATATCATTCTCTGTACTGAGAAGGAATGGTCGTGCCTAAAAGAACATCTGCGTAAAGCATATGATGGAGCATCAGGCTGAAGCAACCATGAAATTCAAATCTCATCTCCCAGCATAAATATTTGAAGCACTCAAGACACATTACGTTGCTCCTAAAAAAAGTCTACGCTCAATAAGAAATAAAATGGGAAGACGAGATGTTGGTATACCTAATAAATTTTGGAATATTTTTTTAATAGGTATTTGTCTATACTAGAAACAAGAACAAGCAAGAATGAATTACAGAAATAAAAAATTAATGCTGATGTGGGTAACTGAATTAAGTAACATGTGCACTAATCACAGTTAACTCTTTAAATTCCGGTGGTACTTATGTGTACCGCCTACGTTAACAATCAATAACTCTGAATTTCGTATTTGTGGTTCGTATGATTATTTCCGTAAACAGCGTTAACAATTTGATCTTTGTAATAATGAAGGCGTGTGTTTTCTTTTCGGTACGGACTGATTTCTTAGATATTATTTAGACGAGTTTCGGATTCAAAGGGTTAAAAATAATTGGGGCTTATATGAAAGAAAACAACTACATGCAACTGGTAAATACAGTCTTTCTGACGTCTGAGCCTACGATGGTTTGCGCATTTCGTTGTGTTTGTGAGATTTCTATCCTGTACATTTAAAGGATAGTCAATACGTGACATCTCGGACGCTGTCCTATGTATTAAGCAGCTACTATGTGCCGAATGTAAAATGGACATTTTGGTATACCAAGAGTAAGGAAATAGACCATCATCTATGAGAAACAAGTTCGTATATTTCTCTCCTTTTTTTGTATGAAACTTTTTAGAATTCGTGTGAATTATTCAGTAGCTATTAAGTACAAATCCTTGTACACACGGGACTCCATCCTTTACTGTAAAAACGTTTCCAGCGGATTCTTTAAAAAAGGGGTGAAAGTTTTGATTAATTTTATTTTTGTTCTGTGCTAGAAAGCGGCGTATAAAATGAATGAATATCCGATTGGATGTATGTAGCATTAAGTCAACTCGTGAGCGTTCTAAGGTTCGAATATAATTGCATAACTCAAACTACAAAGGCAGAGACAAAAATTATTACTTCAATAGTTTGCGCAGAAATGTTAGTTTGACTCTAATTTATTCGGTCAATGAGAAGTCTGCATTTTTTTAATAACTCCGCGGACCAGAAGCTTTTTGAGTTGCCAAGCTGGTTAGTCAACGACACATACCAACCTTATAAATCAAATCAAGGATCGTGGTAATCTGGGTTAAGACACATTACAGTTTTGCGGGTGGTCGCAAGATTGTCGGTGGAACAGTTCCTGGAAAGAAGACTGGGGCAGCAGAATTATCTTAAATAATGGTACCAGATGCAATATTACACGATATCATAGCAGAGAATCACAATCTGTATTTTACAGCCGTGGATAACAAAATAAAATAAATAAAATCTAAACAAGTACATACCTGAATAATGCGCCTTAAAAATTAACCATTCGAAACCGAAGATAACCGAAATAATATTTAAAAATTGATTACTTTAAGATCCTTTATTACAAAGACCAGTTGGATAATTCTGTTCAAGAAAATCGCTCTATACTCTTGATAAACATGCGAAACCCGTAAATGCACTGTGCTAGAAAAATCCTGAGCTACTCATTATCGAAGTGAGTAGTACATATGGTTACCATTAGGCTTTAATCGGTTAAGAGCGTTAGGAATTAAAGCGTAATACAAATAAGTATAAAGTCTGCCGACCTCACTGGTTTATTAAAAGTTTTCCAAATAAAAGAAACGTCTTTCAATTTGCGCATTGCGTCACGGTATGAAGCCGCTGTAGCTTCAGAATTGAAAGTAATCTGCATTTGATCACCAGTTTACAGAAATTAATGGGTTTTTATAGATTACATTATCTACTTGTATTACTTGCAAGCTAGAAAACTAGCTAACTAACTAACTAACCAGATGGCTTACCGAACCCGAAGATTCATCACCGAATTCACCAATACCCTCCACTGGACCCTGCCCTGGGCCAACAAAATCCAACTGCCTTTAACTCCTATCTCCCATAGATCCCGCCTGAGGTTATCCTCCCATCTACGTCTAGGTCTCCCCAGAGGTCTCTTCCCCTCAGGCTTCCCAAATAGTGGACCCAACCAACCAGATGGCTTACCGAACTTGAAGGTTTATCACCGAATTAACCAAAGCCTTCCACCGGACCCTGTCCTGGGCCAACGAAATCCAGTCTCCTTCAACTCCTATCTCCTATAGATCCCGCCTGAGATTATCCTCCCATCTACGTCTAGGTCTCCCCAGCTGTCTCTTCCCCTCAGGCTTCCCAAATAGTGGACCCAATCAACCAGATGGCTTAGGAAACTCGAAGGTCCATCACCGAACTACCCAAAGCCCTCCACCGGACCCTGTCCTGGGCCAACAAAATCCAGTCTCCTTCAACTCCTATCTCCCATAGATCCCGCCTGACATTATTCTCCCATCTACGTCTAGGTCTCCCCAGTGGTCTCTTCCCCTCAGGCTTTCCAAATAGTGGACCCAACCAACCAGATGGCTTACGGAACCCGAAGGTTCATCACCGAACTAACCAAAGCCCTCCACCAGACCCTGTCCTGGGCCAACAAAATCCAGTTTCCTTCAACTCCTATCTCCCATAGATCCCGCCTGAGGTTATCCTCCCATCTACGTCTAGGTCTCCCCAGCGGTCTCTTCCCCTCAGGTTTCCCAAATAGTGGACCCAACCAACCAGATGGCTTACGGAACGCGAAGGTTCATCACCGAACTAACCAAAGCCCTCCACCAGACCCTGTCCTGGGCCAACAAAATCCAGTTTCCTTCAACTCCTATCTCCCATAGATCCCGCCTGAGGTTATCCTCCCATCTACGTCTAGGTCTCCCCAGCTGTCTCTTCCCCTCAGGCTTCCCAAATAGTGGACCCAACCAACCAGATGGCTTAGGAAACTCGAAGGTCCATCACCGAACTACCCAAAGCCCTCCACCAGACCCTGTCCTGGGCCAACAAAATCCAGTTTCCTTCAACTCCTATCTCCCATAGATCCCGCCTGAGATTATCCTCCCATCTACGCCTAGGTCTCCCCAACTGGCTCTTCCCCTCAGGCTTCCCAACCAGTACCCGGTGCACACCTCTTGTCCCATCCATGCGCGCTAAATGCCCTGCCCATCTCATTATTCTCGACTTAATCACCCTGACAATACTGGGGGAGGAGTACAAATTTTTAAGCTCGTCATCATGCAGTTTTCTCCACGCCCCATCGTCTTCTCTCCTAGGCCCTAGGCTAGAAATCATGTGTAGTTATTTTATTTCAGTTTTAAAGATCAGTAACACGCCATATTATTTCTTTCATTTCGTATTCAGGATAAACACTTTCCATGCCCTTTCGAAATCCTGTTAAAGAAAGTGATATATCGCCTTGTCGATAAGATAGATGTTATAATAACGCATTCTTCTGGGAAAGTAGAGATCTCTGGATACTTTAAAATATTTTTGCAGGAGTTGGGCCTTCGACTGACGTGGCCTGCTACAGAAACGGACCGTTCAATTGGGATGCTGTATTCTGTACCACTTCCCTGCCCCCTCTTCGCTGCTATTCTATCGCAGACACCCCCCCCCCCCCTTACGTCCGTGTTTGACAGTTCTTTTAAATTACAATTCCTTTGGCCTCGTCCGTCTCTTTAAATACTTTTCATATCTCACGGTTTGGCCTGCCATCTTTTTTTTTGTTAAAATTCGAACCTGTAATTCTTCTGTACTGTAAAACTGCAGTTGTGTGTATGTTTATTGGATATATTTTTTAAATGACGTTAAAATTCCGTGTTAGGGAAAAAATGTATTGGTTTCTGCTATTATTTTAAGTCTACAGGTGTCAAAAATGTAAAATAACAATGAGAAGATGAATGGAAAGTCTTAAATATAGGACACTCAGAACACTGTTTCATTCTTAAAGAAAACAGAAAACACATTTAGATGGACGCCCTGATTTATCGGATCCAGTAAACAGATACGACACCAGCATGTTTACATTAACTTAACACAGGTAATCACATGCTTACACATTCAGCTAATTGTGAAATTACTGTTGTCTGAATGCTGTAACGTCACGTAATAAATAGATAGAGTAGTAATTTAGCTCAAATTCATTAACCCTTTGAAGCCGAAGATCGTCTGAATATTATTTATGAATTCAGTCCGTACCGCGAAGAAAACACTATACCTCACCATTACGAAAATCAGCTGGTTAACCCTTTGAAGCCGAAGCTCGTCTTCATAATATTTACGAATCCAGACCGTACCGCGAAGAAAACACTTCACTTAACCATTAGAAGTCAAATCAGGCGGTACCACATAAGATTTAACATCCCGGTCAAAGCCTTAATATAAGCAGTCACATGTTTGGGTACGGGCTCATATGTAGGTGTCTGTCTGTATGCACTAATGCTTTGGAGAGGTTAAATACTAGCGAAACTAATTGGATGCCACTTAACAATACACTCGTAACAACCATCATTCGCCGGAAACAAGACACTGTGTTTCTTAAACGAAACCTCGAGGTTGTTATTTGTAAATTACTGAAATGAAACGTGTTATAAGACCATAATTTTACCTTTAGTTTCGTATTGGTTTGAAACTTGGTCTCGGACCGAAGGGAGGAGCGGGTTCTGAGAAGAATATTCGGACCCAAGAGATGAAGGAAGTTGCATAATGAGGAACTAGATAAATTGTGCTCCTAGCCAGATTTGGTTAGATTGATTGAAGTCGAGGAGGATAAGATGGACAGAGCGTGCAGCCTGTTAGACGTTTATCGCCATCGACAGGCATCAGACTACACGGTCAACATCCCAGAAGACATTCATCGTTTAGAAATTAAATTGTGGTTAAAATATCAGGACACTGAATTGTTTTGTCACAGAATAGAAAAACCCATATTACTACTCAAATTCTCCGTCTCGCACTGCTGACTCATAGACGCTTCGCCTCTGCGGACATGTACGTAGTAGGACTGTGACGTATTTACTGCACATTTTATTGGACGTTTTAAAGTCACTTCACTTCCTATGATCGCAATAAGCAACTAACAGAGAGCCGTAACGAACATTTTACGTTTCTCAATTTCTCCTACTCGGTTGGTGAACTACACATTCAACCATGTAATGTGGCTTCTAACCCACAAGACTGCTCCCATATGTTCGCGATTGCAAAACTTTATTCCATGCAAACATAATTGCTGGTTTATACTTTAATTACTGGACTAATAAAGTCGTAAACCTATTTATATTGTCGTGGATTGCGTATATCGTGACCGAACCTCTTTTTCTTTTGAGTTTGCGTTCTCAGCCCGTGTACGTTTTGGGTTTAGTACAAGAATGGTTTACGTGTTATTAAAGTGATCTTCATTTTCATGGCTTTCTATGAGTATTCAAGCGTTTTAAGAGATATTTCTATTGTTATGAAGCCAGAAGTTTCATCTCAGCTCAGAATTTTTACCCTGTTTTGAACCAGTTCGTTGAAGTTTATACTCCCATGTTTGATAGCCCTAAAACCCATTTTAATATTCTGTTTCCTTTTTATTTATATATTTCTGCTTCATGTTCTTGACGTTATGACCATTAAGTTTTCATTTAAATGTGTAATTATCTATTTTTAAAATAATATTCTTTCCACTTTAAATAGAAGTACGAAATTTGAACTGGGAATTTTTAACCTACTTTCTTCCCATTACGTATTTCGTGCTACACGTAGCTTAATACTAATCTAGAATATAATTCATAGAAAAATTAACCTCTTATCGTATGCAATATCGGTCATTTACTAAGTTGAATCGTCTCTACAGAGGATTGTCCACCTAACACCGGGATTTTGCGGTCCACAGCTTCGATATTAACTGTCTGTAGCTTTCATTCTCTTACTATATCATATTTGTTCTTATAACTGTAAACATACTCAACCCTTTTCTGTTTCCAACCATATATTACTGATTTAATAATCTCATGTTATTATTATTATTATTTAGTGTTCTGTGTGACGACAGGTCCATATGAACAGGATCCTTCCATCCTTTTCTCGGACTGGGACCTGTTCATATACGTTCTTGGCAGATGATCCAGAAGTGGTTTGCCATTGCCTTCTTCTGTGTGTGAATGGAGTAATTGTTGGGATGCCACGGAGGAAAACTCCGTGTTGCCTAGACCACGGCCTTGCCCAACACAAGTTATAAATTCGGGCACCGCCGGGAATCGAACCCGAGACCCCAGGATTACAAGGCCAGCGTTCTAACCGCTAGACCACCGTACAAAGATATTTCTCGCATTTGTTTGTTGCTTTCCGCTGCTCATCTGTTCGTCACTGGTATTTACTTAAACCTTTTATGGTCAATATACCCTAGTCCACACGGGCGTTACAGCCTAGAAGACCAACTTCGAAAAGTCGATAGCGTAGTAGGTATATTTAACTAATTATTTTTATTAAATCCCGATTTTAAACACGTGAGTGTGCGTTCTAAAACCTAGCTCGTATATTATTGCCGCTGGTTGGAGCATGCAAAGTAACAGCTAGCATTTACAATCAACACGCAACGTTATCTTGTAAGGACCTCGTTAAAACTGTCTCGGAAATACATTAAATTCCTAACGCACACGTTAATGTTTGAACTAATGGAAGTGCGTTGCTTGGTTTTACAGTAGTGAATTTTATGTAGCGAAGAGACCTCTCTTAAACTGGGCATCCGTTTAACCTGCTGTGGACGAAGTATGGCTACCAATAATTAGGGTTTGGTAATATTAAATCCGCATTTTCGTGTTATGACTTCTTTGCAGAACGTGTGGAAAGTGTTTGGCGTAAGGAAGTCGTGTCTGCCTGAATTGTTTCATATCTTAAATTATTTAATTTAATTCACTCATAATATATTTGTGTCCGTATTCATCTGTGTGCTCCGTACATTATATGAATCTCATATTAAACGTTGTCAGCTTTACCAAAACGAATCTTTTTTTTTTTTTAGAAAAAAATTGTCATTGGAATCTCGTTTTATTAGAAATATTTTAATGTCTTGTGTACGTACTTATTAATTCATAGACCAGAGGTAGAAACCTTTGACGGACTTCGGCGAGGGTGGAGTCCCAGGAATATATTGGTTTTATTCCTAAATTCATGTGTAAATTCACCATATGGCACTACATGACTTTTTATCTGAATTTCTGTAATGAGGATAACGTTAGCGTTTGAATAAAGTGTCAGAATTATAAAGTGCGCGTTAAAAGAATGGTAGATTTTATGTACGTATCCTGTATGTCGCTATTTGCAACATCAGCTTACAATTGATACGAATTCGTAACAAGGAACTATACGTACTTTTTGCGTAAAACGATTTGGAAACCTTCCTGGTGGAAAAACAAAACACTGGGACACTACCGCTCTTAACGGAAGAGTTTTGAATTACGAGTAATGGCCAATAATTAATTGCAAAAGGAAAAAGAAGATAGGGGTCACTTCCCGCCTTCTGCCATTATAAATGTTCCAAGTGACAAACTATGAGTTCTAAAATTTAATTTGCGGTAAATACGTGTATTATCTGATCCCTTTCCGCTCGCGTTTGCAACAGTCCTTCCGTCTCTGTCTAGATGGAAAGTGGTTTCGTGCAGCGTCCAGGCATTAATTAAAATCTCGCCAGTTACCGCTGAATGCCGTGCTGTAAGGATGACCAGGTGAGTTGCAGAATTGGCGGTGTCTTAAAACTTTCATAAAGTCTGAAAGAACTTCTGATTCCCATGTACTGTCTATGTGCTTTCGTCGGTATATACTTGCATACTCCATGGCGCCTAGTTCTTCCTGAGAAGCCAGCAGTCGCTCAGCCACTCAACGAATTTCAAAATTTTTATGAAATCCAAAGGTTAGTTACTATGTTCACAAGAGACAGCCACTGTTTAGTGTCCTGAGGCGGTTGAACCTAGTTCTTAACGCATCTTTCTCTCAGATCCATTTTAATATTATACTCCCACCTAACCGACGGTGGTCTAGCGGTCAGAATGCTGGCCTTGTAATCCTGGGGTCTCGGGTTCGATTCCCGGCGGTGCCCGGATTTATAACTTGTGTTGGGCAAGGCCGTGGTCTAGGCAACACGGAGTTTTCCTCCGTGGCATCCCAACAATTACTCCATTCACACACAGAAGAAGGCAATGGCAAACCACTTCTGGATCATCTGCCAAGAACGTATATGAACAGGTCCCAGTCCGAGAAGAGAAAAGGATGGAAGGATCTTGTTCATATGGACCTGTCGTCAGACAGAACACTACAAATAAAAAATAAAAAAACTCCCACCTAGTCTAGATCTTCTAGTGGTATTTTTCCTTCTGGTTTTCCCACCAAATCCCTGTATGCATTCGTCTTCTCTCCCTTGCGGGCAGCCACCCATCTCATCTTTCTTGAATTAATCAGTCTAATTATATTTGACAAGGAGTAAAACTTATGAATCTTCTCATTATGCAAATTTCTCAGCCGCATAATATTTCATTCCTTTTGGGTCAAAATATTCTCTTCAGCACCCGGTTCTCAAACACCCTCACTCTTTTGTCTATGTGTTGACGCTAATAATACATATAATGGGCAATATTGTGAGTGTACAAGACCATGTTTGCCGTAGTCTAAGCTACCGCTGTAATGGGAGTCTCTTTTGGGTAGCTTTTTACACATTTAGAATTGGTTACGTTTATTTACGTTATGTTACACTACGTGGAGCTATGAACTATACGCAACGCCTTGTGGAAACTGCCTTACGTTGCCCGTAGCTCGAGGAACTGCTGTTCTATACGTCTTTAACACCGAGGCAACGGAGTTCGATGGATCTAGACAGAGTGTCGTGAGTTTGTGAGTATCTTCTGCTGCGTCTTGTATACAAATTTGGTTCAAAATACTAATTTGAGATAGTAGACACGTGAAAGTAACATGTTTATGTGTTCTGTGTATGAAATACGTAAAGGAAAACAAATTTTGAATACGTGGGGGCTTCCCGTCAGTCCGTCCGTTTCTTTAGCTTGAATAACTCCTTTGTCCCGTTCTCCTCACTTAGTTTAAAGTTACGGTCTTGAAGGCGAAATATGTATTATGTCTTTTCTGGAGGACATTGTTAGTGGGTTAGGATATTTAATCCTCAAACCAGACGCAGAGACAAAATGGTCCGAATACTGCGTACTTGTGATGCTTTGAATTATTTATCAGCGTATACAGTAGCATAATCAGCTCTCAGTTCCAAGAACGTAACATTATAAACTGAAACATAGTATCGATTATCGAATCCCGGTGTTCGATGTTATTAAGCGTTCTTTGTGCAAGGTAAAAAATTGGAATGCCTGTCCGTCTGGAATGACGTTAACAAAAGCGGTTTCGTAAAAGTCATTGTGAGAATTTAAAACGAAACTTTGATGGCATGTCCACGTGTCATTTTATTAGAGCGGTATTCTTAAAGTGTGAATGGTAGTACCTTGTGTAAGGTTTGAAGTTTTCACTGCAACTAGTATGAACATGGTTACGAAGATGGCTGTCTTCTGGGTTGCAGAGACATGTAGTCTGGTAGAAGTTTACCAACGTTTCATAAGTCCTTGCTGCTTCCATCATCAGGGCGAGGCAGGAAGGACCTCTGAAACATACATTTTACATCCTACATGAATATGGCTGTTTTCTGGTATGTACACTCTGTACTCTGGTAGATACTGACCGACGTTTCAGAGAAGCTTACTGTCTCTGTGATAAGGAGTGATAAGAATTGAGTGCAACCTCAAGGAAAGACACCACCTTGGAAAATGAGGATAATATTACAATTAATCTTAAAGAATAAAGTGTGAGAATCTGGAATAGATTCAATTGGCAAAGAATGCAATACTGTGGTGAGGTCTTGTTAACATGATAATGAAGCTACCGGCTTCGTAAAAGACGCTAAAGTTCTTGTCTAGCTAAGCAACTGTCATCATCTCGAAGACTGTGGTGCTTAGAGTCAGTATGTTTGAAGACACGTGTAGTGATCTCGAAATTTGGAGATTGATCGGATTCAAATAAAGCCGCGACTTGAAGGGTGTTAGTATCCCGAATTGACTGCACCCGGTTTGTCTGCGTGACAAAGGTTCATATAACGACACGTATTCAGCAGTACTCATTTTACAGCGTCGAATGGCAGGATATGAATGGGCGATGAGTTAGAGGCTATTATCCGGACAGCTTGTAACCTCAGCTGAAGCTGGTTATCTCTTGAATGCAAGTCAGACACGATATCGCTGAACTAACCTTCTCGAGATTACGTGTTACATTTCAGAGTATATGATAAGGATATGCATAATTTGTACACATTTATATTATATATTGCTGGCGTCTCCAGGAGGAACAATGCATGACGTCAGATTAAGTGTTGCTTGAAAGCAGTTCGGGAAGTGGTTTATGTGTTAGCTGTAAAAACAGATACAAAACTGAATTGAATACACGAAAATGCAGTGTGATCGAGATCAGTTTTGCTGTTATTCTAGTGTGAATTGCATTCTGTTGCTTTTGTAGTTCAGTTCAGTTGTGTAAATAGAAAAAGTGCAATACAAAAATTGGAATATTAATTATTGTTAATAAACTTGAATCTACTCTTAGTAAGTGGATAAGGTGATCTGTAAAGCAGGCTACTTTTTAATAAAGAATATCAACTGTTGAGTTTTTTTGAAGGGGGGAACGAAAGTCCTCATCTACCGTTCATAGGCCGATATTATACTGTAGATTTATTTTGATTGATGGAAAAATATTAATAATTTTTACATTGAACTTATATATGAATCTGTTTCATCAAACATAAAATATATTTAGAATATAACTGGGCCGTGATGCTGAACGGAATATTTCATTTGTAAAATTGAAATCTTGTTGAAGTAGGGAGTAGAACCGTGTTCGCGTTTGAAGTCTGTTCGTCTCTTCAAATTTTTTTCCGCTTGAATACTCATCTTAATCTGTTTTAAATCGATTCAACTGCAGTTCTTAAGCGGAAAAGTGAATTCTGTTAATCGCCGAGATGTTGAGCATTACACATAACTGACAAGCATACAATTTTCCTTGTCTAAATACCTTAATTTTTACGTTATACAGCATGTATAAACGTATCCATTCGTAATGTAATTTATACATAAAATTTTCTAAAGACATTTCTCCGTGTGGTGTCCATCCAAATTTTAAAATTCGTTAAATTTACTTACCAGAGTTTATGTCGCAAGATTAGTTATCTTAGAAGCTTTAGCATTCTGCATATAAAGATATTGTTACATGGTATGTGGTCCCTGAGACACTGTATAACGGTTCATGTAGTTTATGGCGGTTGCCTACTTTGTACTTTGGAAGGGGTATCGTGGGAACAACGGATCGAATTTGGAAACCGGATATGGTATCAAGAGGCGTCCTTTGTTGAATATAGTAGACAGACATGAGCTCTTCACCTTGATAACTGTTCACAATACCTTATCACGCTTACCACGCTCGTGCAGACACAGTCCACTCTCAAAACGTGGAAGGTACGAGCAGTTTTCCACAGGTGTCCAGATTTGAATTTTCCAGTTGCCAAGAATGGAATGGAATAACAGTATCAGAATTGATCTATGTTTTACTGGGTTTTGAGCATGTGGATTTCGTTCAAATGCCTCAGTATCGTGTCCCGTGACATGATTTGTTATCGGTGTTAAAAATTGCTCTTCTGATTGGTTGGTTAGATACTCCGTTGGTCACTTGATTAACTTTTATGGTGCACACTTCTACTGTCACGTTACCTGTAACTGATTGAAGAGAATGGCTCGATAGTGTTACTGGATGATCTAAGTTCGATTCCAGACCAGTCCTCTGTTGCTTCATATTCGGGAATTCCAGATTTCATATCTCGGCCCAGGAAATTTTTATCTTGTCTAAGAATTTTTCGTGGTTTTTTCTTAGCCCCTCAAGGCAAGTGTTAGAATGTTACCTTAAACTGTGCCGTGATCGTTTCCCTCCATATTCTGTCCAGTTAAATGCTCATAAATCATTATATCATTCGTTACTGTATAGATTGAGTTTAGTTTCGTTAAATAAACTAACCATTTATGAACTGCGTGTTATATATAGTAAGGAGTAGGTGTACGTCGCTTTTAATTCACTTGTTATGTTCATCGTATGTTATGTTACTCCACGTAAGGTAGACACTTAAGTAGGTCTTTAGATAGTTCAGCAACTATTTAGATTCTAAGCAGAGTGTTGTGGATAATTACACTTAAATTGCTCTTAAATGCCTGTTCATGTTAACTACAAATTATTGCTGAAGTACAGTTTGTCTGAAAAGAGGTCTGTTTTCTCTATCTCGGTGATTACTCTGCAAACGTGAGCATTTGTATGGACAACGGTAGGTTGCAGAATTGTCATTTTATTCCCCTACTGAGCGGCGGTCGACATGCAAGGACATTCCAGCTGTTGAGAGAACATGTGACTGTAATGGTCACTATCCACGGTTCTGTGATTTTAAATCAAATGAAATGGTTACTTGGTAACGAGAAAATGTTGATTTTTAAGGCCACTGTTAGCCGTAAAGAGTCGCTTAGTACTGTTACAACGCAGAACTTCGTCATTAGGGAGGGTTTGTGCCTCAGTTGCGGTAGAGAATTCTTCTGTATCAATGAAACAGTAGACCTGATGAAAAAGGTTCGGCTGAGTCAGCTTCCCTCTTTGGTCGCTTTGTCCCTCGATAAAGTTCTGCTGGTTTCCATTGGATGAAAGGTTGTGTGACATAGAGAGGGCCGATCAAGAAGTGATAATTTATTATAAAAGTCTATGCGTCTAATGGCAATTAAAGTAATGTGTCCTAACCGGAGCTGTAGTAATTCTGTTTACCGAGTTATCCTGAATGATTTTAATCTGAAATCTTCTATAATATGTTTGTATCTACCCGACAAACTCTCGGAGAAAATTATTATAACAAGATGACCATTAAATCCTTTGACATTGTGGCAACGTTAAGACACTGGGTACGAAAGCAAAGTTACAATCACGAAAAAAGTGAAATCGGACTTAAATTGAGGGAGTACGTTTTAAAATACAGTCTCTTGTATGTTAAAACATACGAAAATATAATAATACCTGTCGTTTTGTATGTTTGTGAAGCTTAGGCACTTCCGTTAAGAGAAGAAAAGATGTTGAAGGCATTTGAAAACAGAGTGCGGAGGACAATAAGGGACGTAGTACAGGTGAAGTGGTGGGATACTGTGAGGAGCTTTATAATTTGTGTTCTTAACCAGATATTAAGATATAAGATTGATGAAGAATATAACGCCCGTGAGGGATATAGGAATTGCGTACAAACGTATGATTGTGAAATCTGACGCGATGAGACAGCAGGGAATACATACACTTGACTGGGATCATAATATTAAAATGGGTGTTTTGGAATGTAGGTTAGGAAGGTACGTTGGATTCGTCTGGATCAAGATAGATACGGATGACGGGCTGTAGTTAACACGATAAGAACTCTTTGTTCTGTGAGAGGCGGAAAACTTGAGAGAGAATGATAAATATGTACAATTTTTAGGTGGACGGTACCGGATTAGAAAGTAAACAACATTGGCAGGCGAGTGAGTGATTGAGATGATAGCTGAAGTACGTCCTCCGAGTCTGCGTTGAAGTTAGCCCAGTCGCACAAAGGCAAACCAGGCACAGGTTATTGAAAGTATAATTATAGGCTGCGGTCTGTTCAATACCTTGCAAGTGTTCATTACAGGATGGTTTTATTTAACTGATTGTGTAATTAAAATCTGATCCTTCCTATTCCCTGTCATCTTCACAAATTAAATAGAAATCCCTGTAATGGACGCGAGGTGAACTGCGTACTAATTACATTTACTTCGATTTCGCAGACTCGTTACGCAAAGCAGAGCAGAGCGATACGATGTTCAAGGTAAGGTAATGGTTACAACGCGTGACGGTCTGTTGCACAGGATTGAATTCGAAACAGAATTTGTTTAGCAGGGAAGAAGGCAGTGTAATAAACCGAATGATTATCTAACAGACATCCTGAGATTTAATGTTCTCGAGGTGATGAAAATTATTATATTTTTCTTGCTTGTGACGCCCTGTAGACTTGTAGTCAAATGCCGACGTTTCTGACAAAAAAAATATTGTTTCCATCTTCATCCTTTAAGATGGAGACTTTATGTTTCTCCAAAACGTCGGCGTCTACCGACAATTCTACACGGCGCTGAAACCCAGAATAAATTCGTGGCCATGACGACCCGAAATCTCACAAGGGATCAGTTGATTATAACTTAGGTCTGTGCAACATGCAACGCGAAGCGACGTTTCCTATTCCGGATTCAGTTGCACAAATATCCGTGACAGGAACACTGCATCTCTGCTCAGTGAATCAATAAGCCGGGTTGGTTGTGCATCTCTGCATCCCGCTGTCTCGGTGCAGTGCGTTAGGTCCGCGTTGAAACTTCAACTCGAAGCCCCAAGTGCAGAGAGGGCAGTGCACCACACAGACACGTGGGGGTGGTGCAGCTGTGATTGTGTTTGTTAATTGGATCAAATTTGACTCAACTGTACTGGCTATTGGCCCTGATGATAGAGGCAGTAAGTGCATGCGAAACATCAGTCAATCTAGAACAGTGGTATTCAACCTTTTTTTTTCGCGTACCCCCAGATATAATTTCTCTTCAACTTTGTTGGTGTATAATTCAAGTTATGCATAGTATATAATCTACATCTAAAATAAATTAAATAAATTACATTACTGATTATTCATATTACTGTTTATCATAAAATAATATATTTTTTTAAATTTCACGTACCCCCTAAGATGTCTTCGCGTACCTCCGGGGGTACGCGGACCCAAGGTTGAAAACCACTGCTCTAGAAGACTACACATCTCAGAAGACCCATCTTCATCCTTAAATTTTACTTAATTAAAATTTTTATAAGTGCGTTTCCACTAACATTTGACATGGTCGTTATATCGCCATGAATCGGTTTTTCAGTATTGTCCGCGTCAGTTTACTCGGCGTCTGCGCGCCATAATTATGATTTTGGTTCGGCTCATTACGGCTGGTCATGCAATTTACCTATAATGTGTTTTATGTTGATATTACAGTAAGGAAGAGGAACAGGGTTTAAGATGCGAAATAAATCATTCCTTATTGAATAGAAGCTGGAATTTTGTGTTAATATATTGGTAAATAATGTTGGGTGTAAGTAAGTGTACAGAAGACATGCATGTTTGTATTTTTTACACCTAATCAATTTAAAATAAAGAACACGAGAATAAATAAATTTACAGTTTAAAGGAGAAAGAAATAAAGCTTTAAAACAAAGAATTGAAGTTCAAATATTTGGTTATTGGCAGTCCTGACAACACACGAATAGCGTGATATGTTTTCTTGTTAGCGAAAACTTGTGTCTTGTGTTTAAAAACGGATATCTGTATTTTCTGATATTTTCATACAAGCTTTCGTTAGTTAAAAATTCTCAACAGTAAGGTAGTTTACTTTGTTAAAGTGAATCATTTTTCAATTAAAAAATTTTCTGTTAAAACTAATTTAGTTTCGAAATGTGATAAAATATTTTTTGAGGAATCCAGTATCTCTTACTACCGGTTTCACCCCTTACATGCAACGTGTTGTGTTAGAAGAGAAGCTACGCTCTCTTTGTTAAATTTGCTGGAACAGACATAAGATAATGTTGCCGTAATTATATTACATTGCCAGGCTTCGTAGTTGAACTTTGTGGTGCTCCATTACATGCCACGGTTGTACACAATTCACCTGGAAGTTCAGGATCCATTTTCAATGCCTTGATACCCATTTAGATTCTGCAGCCAATATGTATTTGCTTAAGCAATGTTTACTCTAACGAGACCACTCTTGTAATATCAAATCTCATGACTTTATTTTTCGTCGTGAGGCTATCAGAAATATAGTATTTCCACTTATATTTTCCTTCCCAATAGATTTCACTGTGATACCAAGCCATAGAAGCAGAATGATCATGTTTAAAACTTATATATCATGATATAATCGACTTATAAAGTGATTTGTTTTCTTGAATTTTATAATCCCGGTTTAGTTTCTGTGATGTTATCATCTCTTAAGTCGAGTATAAGAGACCTGTAACACCGTAAGACAACACAGTTATCTAGGCTTCTAGATAAATTCTTGCTTACCATCACACAAAGGGTCGACCTTGTTTTAATTTGTACAAATACGTACAGTAGGGAAGCTTTGTTGTGTTATATTTACAACCGTTCTTTTATCCTTATACAATTATTTATCTAAATATTGCAGTCTGATAGAATTCATACTTTGCCACGCAAATGCTCTGATTGAATTACTACCACATTTTGTTATCAACAAGTCATGACATGTCCCACTAGTTTCAGAGCGATTCTAACTAACATTTAGTGAGTGGTTAAAAAGTAAATGGTTTGTGGGAATATGAGTGTACACCGCCACAGACTCGCCATGTCTTCTCGATTAGAAACGTCGCACAGCGTAAAATGCAAAAGATTTATTGTGAACCGGTTTTTGGTGTAACGAAACCATTATATAACTTGCTTTCCGACGTGTTCTCTGTCTGCTGGACGGAGTTGATGGTTCAAGTGTTTTTTGTAATACTAAGTTTATAAATGCTGCAGTCTGAACGGATAGATGAAATAGAAAGACAAACAAAGAGGAAAGAAAGAAGAAGAATCAAACAAAAAATTAGAAAGAATGAAAGAAAAAGGTAAGCTCGTCTTACAACTCTGTAAGTCATTTTTCCAATATCAGAAACTTCGGGTTCTCAGATCTCATATTCGTAATACGCTCTTCAGGTATCGGTAATGTTAATTCACAATTTAGCTCGTGGTTTGAAGTGTTGGACTTTTAATCGAATCAGGATTTTTATTGCGTTTAGTTTTAAACAGCTTTTTGTTGTTGGTGGTGTGATGATAGTGTTTTTAGTAGTATTATTCAAATTTCTACAAGAACGTATTACATAAATACACTAGGATTTGATGCACGTAAAATATTCCAGACATAACGTCAGGCTATGTGGTGTCGTAATATTCTTGACATTTTAACACAATCATTTACGCCTATAACTTTTACATAGGTCTGTGTATGTGACGTATGCCACACCGAATTTCACACCCCTAGTTACAGTGGTTCGTTTGTTTTCGCCGTCAAAAACTTAAACTTACAAACCAAAGACGAAGGAGGGAAGTTTTGGAATAAGATAATAAGGAGTGGAACAAATTACTCGTAAATAAAATCCAACCTTTAAGGAATAGTTGGATAATGTGTAGTTTAAACAAATTTATTTTATAAGACTTGAGGTTCTCACAGCGGTGAGTATGAAGATTTCTGTCTTCTGGGTTGTTGCGCTGTGTAGTCTGGTCGATGTTTACCAACGTTTCGGAGGTCATACTGCCTCCGTCATCAGGGCGATTAAAAATATGAAGATTTCTGTCTTCTGGGTTGTTGCGCTGTGTAGTCTGGTCGATGTTTACCAACGTTTCGGAGGTCATACTGCCTCCGTCATCAGGGCGATTAAAAATATGAAGATTTCTGTCTTCTGGGTTGTTGCGCTGTGTAGTCTGGTCGATGTTTACCAACGTTTCGGAGGTCATACTGCCTCCATCATCAGGGCGATTAAAAATATGAAGATTTCTGTCTTCTGGGTTGTTGCGCTGTGTAGTCTGGTCGATGTTTACCAACGTTTCGGAGGTCATACTGCCTCCGTCATCAGGGCGATTAAAAATATGAAGATTTCTGTCTTCTGGGTTGTTGCGCTGTGTAGTCTGGTCGATGTTTACCAACGTTTCGGAGGTCATACTGCCTCCGTCATCAGGGCGATTAAAAATATGAAGATTTCTGTCTTCTGGGTTGTTGCGCTGTGTAGTCTGGTCGATGTTTACCAACGTTTCGGAGGTCATACTGCCTCCATCATCAGGGCGATTAAAAATATGAAGATTTCTGTCTTCTGGGTTGTTGCGCTGTGTAGTCTGGTCGATGTTTACCAACGTTTCGGAGGTCATACTGCCTCCGTCATCAGGGCGATTAAAAATATGAAGATTTCTGTCTTCTGGGTTGTTGCGCTGTGTAGTCTGGTCGATGTTTACCAACGTTTCGGAGGTCATACTGCCTCCATCATCAGGGCGATTAAAAATATGAAGATTTCTGTCTTCTGGGTTGTTGCGCTGTGTAGTCTGGTCGATGTTTACCAACGTTTCGGAGGTCATACTGCCTCCGTCATCAGGGCGATTAAAAATATGAAGATTTCTGTCTTCTGGGTTGTTGCGCTGTGTAGTCTGGTCGATGTTTACCAACGTTTCGGAGGTCATACTGCCTCCGTCATCAGGGCGATTAAAAATATGAAGATTTCTGTCTTCTGGGTTGTTGCGCTGTGTAGTCTGGTCGATGTTTACCAACGTTTCGGAGGTCATACTGCCTCCGTCATCAGGGCGATTAAAAATATGAAGATTTCTGTCTTCTGGGTTGTTGCGCTGTGTAGTCTGGTCGATGTTTACCAACGTTTCGGAGGTCATACTGCCTCCGTCATCAGGGCGATTAAAAATATGAAGATTTCTGTCTTCTGGGTTGTTGCGCTGTGTAGTCTGGTCGATGTTTACCAACGTTTCGGAGGTCATACTGCCTCCGTCATCAGGGCGATTAAAAATATGAAGATTTCTGTCTTCTGGGTTGTTGCGCTGTGTAGTCTGGTCGATGTTTACCAACGTTTCGGAGGTCATACTGCCTCCGTCATCAGGGCGATTAAAAATATGAAGATTTCTGTCTTCTGGGTTGTTGCGCTGTGTAGTCTGGTCGATGTTTACCAACGTTTCGGAGGTCATACTGCCTCCGTCATCAGGGCGATTAAAAATATGAAGATTTCCGTCTTCTGGGTTGTTGCGCTGTGTAGTCTGGTCGATGTTTACCAACGTTTCGGAGGTCATACTGCCTCCGTCATCACGGCGATTAAAAATATGAAGATTTCTGTCTTCTGGGTTGTTGCGCTGTGTAGTCTGGTCGATGTTTACCAACGTTTCGGAGGTCATACTGCCTCCGTCATCACGGCGATTAAAAATATGAAGATTTCTGTCTTCTGGGTTGTTGCGCTGTGTAGTCTGGTCGATGTTTACCAACGTTTCGGAGGTCATACTGCCTCCGTCATCAGGGCGATGAGTATGAAGATTTCTGTCTTCTTGGTCGTTGCGCTGTGTAGTCTGGTCGATGTTTACCAACGTTTCGGAGGTCATACTGCCTCCGTCATCAGGGCGATTAAAAATATGAACATTTCCGTCTTCTGGGTTGTTGCGCTGTGTAGTCTGGTCGATGTTTACCAACGTTTCTGAGGTCATACTGCCTCCGTCATCAGGGCGATGAGTATGAAGATTTCTGTCTTCTTGGTTGTTGCGCTGTGTAGTCTGGTCGATGTTTACCAACGTTTCGGAGGTCATACTGCCTCCGTCATCAGGGCGATTAAAAATATGAAGATTTCTGTCTTCTGGGTTGTTGCGCTGTGTAGTCTGGTCGATGTTTACCAACGTTTCGGAGGTCATACTGCCTCCGTCATCAGGGCGATGAGTATGAAGATTTCTGTCTACTGGGTTGTTGCGCTGTGTAGTCTGGTCGATGTTAACCAACGTTTCAGAGGTCATACTGCCTCCGTCATCAGGGTGATGAATATTCATCGACCAGACTACACAGCGCAACAACCCAGAAGACGGAAATCTTCAAATTTATTTTAACGTAACATGATCTGTACAGTCATTAAATAATATTTATTATTATTCTAGTCCTGAAGGTACGCGAAAAGTTTACATGTTTACGCACCAGGTTTATAACCGTTTGAATTAATTACAAATTAATTCAACCGCGTGAACATATCCATTGTTCCTTGAGTTTCTGGAATGTTCCCCGTGCGCCTTCATTGCATTTTTAACGTTATTCTCTTTGGTTTCTTGAGCATTATTTTTTATTTTGTTTATTATCTTTCTCTCAACCGTAATGCCTTTCATCCTGTCCGGAAATTGAGCGGCAAGCAAGCAACAGAAATGATCCTGCTGACGTCACAAACCTTCCGTACGGTGATCCTGAAAAAAGGGATTTTCTCTGCTCCGATTTTGAATGTATCTTTAACGAACAGGTACACCACGTTTCTGTGTACGAGATTCTTTAAAGAAGGCTCACCGAAAGTCAAAGTAGAGAAGTAAAATAGCTGAGATTGTGAAGAAAGTTCTTGAGGAGTATCTGAGTGGAAGACGCAGTGAGATCCTTAAGGACATTTCCGTTATCCACTGAAATATTAAGTTCCGAAACCATCTTCGTGGGGAAAAGTTGTTTGTTATTGAGAAACTTATAGTCTCTCAACTAGTTCAGACATTTCTACTCCTTTTATTGAAAGCAAAAGTTTATTAATCTTTTTCAAATAATCCCTCCATTGGCCAGGATCCTGAATTGCTTAAGTCCGGTCCTTATAATTACACATTTCTTTACGGTATATTTTAGTATTATCCTTCCATTTGTGGTATACACTCCTGCTTCATCTTCGGAAGGTCCGGGTTCTAATCTCGGCCCGGAGACCGGCTATCCTGAAGAGGGCTTTTAGTCGTTTTCCTCAGTACTTCCAGGTAAATGCCGGGATCCACATCCTTTCAAATTTATTGTTATTCTCTTTTTCGACGCCATACAGTCTGAGCTACTGATAAAGCATCGTTAAATAAACCGCAAATAAATATTTAAATAGTCTTCCATTTGTACATGTCTACCAAGGTATCTCTTTCCTTCAGCTTTCAGGATGTAATGTTTTATATATGTCTTACATTTTCCATTTATCGTACGTGTTCTGCTTACAATTATATTATTTATTTATTTATTTCCTATGTCAATCCATATTCATTTCAAGATAATAATTAAACATTAATTCCACAGATAAATAAAACGTCTGACTACAAACAAACAACTCACCATGAAAATAAAAAAACTACAAACAAACCACAGATCATTATAATACATTGCATTAAATATCTAATAATTTTAAAATATTGTAAAATTGATAAAAAAAAACCTGAAGACGACGGTATTACCCGTCGAAACATGTCGTTTTAATAGGTGGAAAGCGCTAATAATATAATGTAAAATCGTATGTACGATTAAGAGCGCCAAATATAATATTTTATACAACAAAATGTTTTAATATTATATAATCTTAACAACATCAATAAACTTCAACGTTTGTGTATGGACTGTAAAAATAAATATATTTTATCTTATTTCCCTTTGTTTGATGGTCCTAATAATATTTAGCGTAGAGCACAAATTATTGATGTTTTTCGTGTGTTACAACAAATACCTTATTGTTTTATTCAGGCCCGCTCAGAAATCGAATCCAGTTAATTTTACGTTAGCTGTAGTTTAACTTTTTAGCATTTTTAACAAATACTTGTCACGCGTAGTTTTACCAGTAACCGAAATCGAACCAGAATGCTTGTTCCCAGATGTGGCCCTATTGTTATGGCATGTTAGTGGTCCCGCTTGTTTGCAAACGCCATCCCAGACTCAAAGCAACTAATATCACTGCCAGGACGCAATTAAATTATTTTTTTTTATTTCCAAACTCTCGTATGATACAACTTTTTCACGCTGTCACGAACAAATGTGATCGATTGTACCACCGGTCCATTACACCAGAAATCACACTCTGCGGAGTAACAATGACATCAGCGGCGTATTGAGTAGTCTCGTTAAAATATTAATCCATTTATATGCTTCGAAGGCTTGTCATACGTCTGACTGTTTGGGTAAGGTTACCTACTTCTGCAGACGCGATGTAACATCAGGTGAACAAAATCAGCCAGATTAGCTTGTTTAAAAACAGATATTCTATCATATACAAATTTTTTAGTAGTTGTAAGATTCTTATTTTGAGTATTTTTAATTAATTATTTGTCTTATGATGAAGTCTAATAACTGTATTTTATAATCACGGCAGTGAAACTTCTGATTTTATAAAACAGCTAAATAAACATGTGTACAAAATTTTAACTTGAAAAAATAAAAAAGGATATATAATTGTGGACGGGGGGATGTTATTAAAATGGAGTGTTGGATTCAGTGGCGTGCTCCTGTGAACCCGACATTGGAAATTTTTCCATAAAAGACGGTGATTTACTTAACAAGATGTCCATCGAACTGGATATGCTTTTAAAGAAGGATTCTTGTACATGAATTAGTTAATTTGGGTGTTGCTTATTTATTCATGTTACTAATCACACTACATTTCACAGATTCGGTGATAATTGTTTTGCGTTCCGTTAAATATTCACCAAATCGGAAAATGTTTCTAAAGAAAATTTAAAATATTAAATCTGTCCATATTTTATGTTACCTTTAATATTACATGGCATGTTGTTTTCTTAGTTAAACTGACAAGTTTTGAGCGTCTATTAAAGTAGGTGTAATATTGGACTCATACGAGGCAGAACAAATTTGCCCTGTAGCATTCTATATATAACTTCAGTGTCAAATTTAATTGGAATTCGTTCAGTAAAAATGCATTCACGCACATGCACTGACACGACCTGCCTGTATCAGCTCATTTCGGACTCGGAACGCTGTGTGCAATATTTCCTGATTGTTCCATCTCACCGATGCATATAAGCGATGCCCGCTGCTTCTGCTGTTTCCGTTAATAACTTACATACGCGCAGTGCCTCACATTCAGTGACTGTTGTACCGCACAGAACAGAAGAATTACCTTCGCTTATTAATAAACCATGCATTATTAAAGAAACACACAGAGCGAAATCCATCGCTCCTACAAATAGCTTCATTCGGCCTGGCATGAGATTGAAATAAATTATTAGCGATCTCTACTGTTTGTCGGATACGTATTTCTGCCAACATTTCTCGCTCTTCAAACATTGGTACACGAAAATTCCTTATGCATATGATCGTTTCTCATTTTACAACAGCGAAAATATTGACGTTAGTTGTATAAAACTATTAAACATAAATTTCACTAGACTCGCTAGTAACAAATGTAGTGAAGTATGATTGAAGGTTTGTGATGACGGTTAATTTATTGTAAGAACATTGTCGGACATCGTCCATTTTATTAGGTTTATTTGATGTATTCGACGTTTCGGGAGTTGATTCTACTCCCGTCTTCAGGCGATATTTTGATACTGGCACTTTATTAGTAGTAGTAACAAATATCAGGTTCGAACCCGGGGCATTTTGAATGCTAGGCTTGTACGATAAAAACTATACATCTGGGTTGGATCAGAAATGGTTGCAGTATCGTTCCGTAATGTTAGACATTCTTCGTTGTCTGAGGTATATTTGATATTCTAGATTTATTTTATATAGATCTGTAGTTTTAACATTAGTGGTATGGTGGGTTTAGGAGCTCGTCAGCTGTTACGGCTGTCTGCGCATGAGCAGTTTTGAGGTATTTCGGTTTAAGCTTGGTGATATCGTACTGTCAGTTGTACGCCAGGAGGCATGAGCGTTCTTGCCACACGACCACTAATCACCAGCAATGCTACATGTCCGTTCCGTATTGTTTATATCCTCGTAATACGCCTCATTGTCATCATCCGATTACTGCTGGGATCACAACAGAGGTGATGACCCGAGTAATCCATCCATTGGCCTGAGTGGTGCACTGCTCCTAGAAGGCCATTCTGCCTGGTCCGTTCAACTCACAACTCAATTTTTAGTATCAAATTCTGAAGAAGAAAAAAGTCGATTGGTTTTATTTTATGTATGGTGTAGTTATTTCTCGGGCCGATTCTCGAAAATAAAGAGTTTTAATTGGGCGACACAAATTCTTGGGTACACCAAGTAATACATTTTGAATAAACGTGTGTATTTATGAAACTAAAGTCTGTAAACAAAGGTCTGGATGGAACTCTTTTTACGCTGGGGTTGGGTTCATGATTATCGCCGAGTAAAACTGGAAAACGTATAAATGCCCAAGTATTTTCTGAGTGTTGCACCATGAGAGCCCTTAATTTGTAGTACCCGGTGACAAAATGGCGGGGGCGAATCTGCGAGACTGCGCAAGCAACTCAGAGGTCTCTTAGAGGTCAACAGCAGTTAAGCGAATACTATTAAAAAGAATGTTACTGAAATAGAGTTTGAGGTTGTGGATTTTATTTATTTCATTCGGGATAAGAACTCCGGCGGGATCTTCTGAACACGGTAATAAACCTTCATGTTTCACAAGAAAAGGCAAAGTTTCTTGGCTGAATGGGCATACTGTTAGCCTCTGCAGAAGGTCACTGGTTCATTAAGGTTTATTCTATTTCAGCAGACAGAAATTGTTTGCAGGCTTGCATCGCCGTGATACAGCGGCAACTTCGCCGACGGTTGTGTTATGCTTGTAGTCTAAACATTTCAGTACAGGGGTTTGTTATGGAACTAATGTATTGCTAATTAATTATAGTGATATCACTGCCATTAGTGATTTCTTTGGAATGAATACATAAAAATATACCCATAATCGGAAGTTGCATATTAATTGGATTTTAGTTTATTTTATAACATTTTCCAACTTCACATGTTATATAGTGTCATATTAAATTAGGATGTGATTTTGAAAATTCAGACAGCGTTGAAGATAGCTGTCTTCTAGGTTATTGCGCTGTTAGAACTTTACAGACGTTTCTGTGTGTTTGCTCTCTCCATCATGAGGGCGAATAGCACATCTACTGCTGGACCAACGTCTAAGATCGAATTTGTGAGATCTTCATTCGCAATCCACGTACTATACTTACGTAATGCAGATGATATACGTACACCTATAGTGTTTAAGTGAAGTCGTTTTACGTCGTCGGGAGATGTAATCGGAGCACAGTTCCGCCTCAAGGTTATTCCGAGCTTAAACCTGTATCTGGGAGTAATTTTCACCGACGTAACAAATGGATTCGCATAAATGCTTTCGCCTGTCTACTCAGCTCTCCTTATTCATTCGCTTTCAAACGCAGACACACAATTGTAACTTGCCTGTATTGAGAAACGTGGCATGCCTGTTAAATGATATATTCAGCCATGAATATTAGATTCTGGAACTTGGTATTTACGCCGCTGACCTGTAAAAGGGCGTTGTGACAAAGAAGCTGCTTATGGTAAATGGAATTTTCCCTGCAGTCGATTTTGTTAAGTAACTTCTTGGACTGAATAATTGTTTAACAACTATTCTATCAGATTCTGTAAAAGGATTCTGGCCTGTAGAATTAGTTTATGTAATCATAACGCTTTATTAAAAATATCTGTTTGTACAATTTAACTCTTTCAAGCACGAAGCTCGTCTAAACAACATTTTAAAATGATTCTAAACTACACGTCGCCAGAACCCTGCGAAGATCCGACGTTTCGGATGGATATACTGCTTCCATGCAGAAGTCACTGAAGACTGTGTTTCCTCTAGAGTTTGGAAACGTTTTCCGCTACTGTTCTTCGTAAAAAGTCGACCCTAAAGTGATATTCTGATATTCGTGAGAATCTGGTACTTAACAGATAATTCACTTTTCCGTTTTCCTTCCTTTGTTTCTGCTCATTACAGTTTGATGCGACGTCGGCTATGTGGACGGCATACTGAGCCCTGAGTCGTGGTATCTCATTAACAGGGGCAAACATTGACAGGGGATGGCGTAGAAAGGGGGATGAAAACGTCACCCCTAACTCACCACCCTCAGCTCCTCTGCCCCCCCCCCCCCCCGCAATAACCACCGTGGTAGAATCCAGCTGTCCGACGTCTGACAAATGTACAAGCTTATATGTTACTGGTTGATTTCGTATTCAGTTCTTGTACGTGGCGTGTCCAGAATCAGTGTCCGGCATGAAGCCCCTGAGGTGGTACAGTGATTCTATACGCAACGATACAGGGGGCAGGTGCTTCTACGAAGGGGTCGTGATTGAAGTAAAATGCGGTAGTAAATGTGATTTAAGATAGTGTTGGATCTGTTAACCATTTCGATGCTACAGACGACATTTCTCGCCCAGGCACAGCTGCTGTTTAAGCTCTGAATGGCTTTGGCGTTTAAAACCTTACGTGCGATTAATTTATCTCTTTAATTTGTGTTCTGCTTAATTCTTGCATTTGTTAAGAAATCAGAAACGATTTTGTGCCATGTCTTGATACCTTGAGTCAAGAGCGTAAGGATTTTTAGCAAAGAGTGTTGTAAGTTACCTTGTCATGGATGTATAGAAAGTTCATGGTCTTGTTCTGTCCTTTGTGACGCTATGTTATAGTGGGTTTGTTTGTCAGTGTACTGATCCACGTGGTATTTTGGTAGCATCATTCAGAGTTTTAAACACAAAAGTATTTCAGAGCACGAATGGCTGGTATTCGTGAATGAACAATATAGCTTCTTAAGACAAATTACAACATGACCCCAATATTTATAGCCTAAACATATTTTGTTATAAATGTGACGATTATTAAAAATATATTAAAATTAGCCGTCAATCACAATATAATATTATTAAAAGATTAAAATATAATTTTACGTTCCCTATCGAGTACTCGATTTACATGTGGAACATACACTACATGTTTCGGCTATATATAGCCATCATCAGGTGTTATGTATTTAAACTTTTCACTGAATTACTGATTTTTTACTGATTTTTTTTAATGATTTTTAGTCTTCATTTTTCTTATGATGTTCTAGTCCTTTATATTGTTTCTTCATTCGTTGTAGTATCACAGGTCACTAATATGTTTGTATTTCGTATTTCGTATTGATGTCAATGTTTTGTATATGGACCAAGAAGTAATATCGTATCAGGTTTATGAGAGATCGGAGATGTACTGTACTGTATTGGATCGTGGCTGTGACGATGTTCTGGGTTGTACCCCCTGTGGACTTGTAGTGGATACCAACGTTTAGAAGGAATGTTGTACCTTCATCTTCAGGGTTGAAAGTGGAAAGAGTATGTTTCTCTAAAAAAAGCTGTGTCTTCCAGTCCGCACGGCGTTGCATAACCGAAGAACATTAATTTCTTTCAGCGCTGTGAGGACCTCGAGATTTCTGTGTGCTGTACACTACACAATAAAGCTCACGCTATATTGAAGTTCTTTGTTTAAAATTGATATTAAATGTGCGGTTCAAGAGATCTGTTGATTACGCGTTTGTTTCCAGAGGACGTGAAAGGCATAAGAATCTCGGCTGTGTGGAATTTAAATACGAAGGTCGGTTAGTGTCTTAAGAGCATGAATGTACGAGGCGCGTCCACAAAGTAAGTTTCCCACTCGTCCCACAGCTAGCAAACCTTATATTGCGCGAAGCGACTGTGCGTACGTGATAGAGCAATGACGTAGCATGGCGCATGCACTAACGGTACTTCCCGCGTTCTCACAGTAGCATCGTTGCAGCTGTTGAAGATGGAGGTTCTTATTCCAGCTCCCGCCGACTGTGAAGTGCGGTCAGTGATAACGCTAGGCCGCACACGGCTCGACGGACAGCAAGTCTCCTGCAGGAGTTCAGCTGGGAGGTGTTTAATCATCCACCCTACAGCCCGGACCTCGCTCCCAGTGATTTCCATCTTTTCCTACACCTCAAGAAATTCCTGTCCGGTCAGCGTCAGCGTTTTGAGAATGACAGAGAGGCGGAGATGGTTGTCACACAGTGGTTCCAATCCCAGGCGGCAGACTTCTACGACACAGGTATTCAAAAGTTGGTCCCACGGTATGACAAATGTCTCAATTCCGGTGGCGAATATGTTGAAAAATAGCTGGACACTTGCTGTATCTGTTGCAATAAATATTTCCATGAAATTGTGTTTTGTTTCTGTAAACGGCCCCAGGGAAACGTACTTTGTGGACGAGCCTCGTATTATTTGCGTTTTTTTCTGAAGTTATATGTTTCATCTCTCAGTATGCAAACACATTATGTTATCGGACTAGTAAAAGTCACAAATTTACATGAGTGTTCTCTTGTTTCAGGTAAGTGGATTTGACTGCTGAGACACGTTGTTTGTTCTGTTCGGAAGCCTTCTGTGGCAGGTAATGTAGACCTACATCCGAAATGGAGCCTGTAAGTAAGTTTACTAATAGGGGTGCTGTGGACAGGAAAGTGAATATACATTAGTTTACTGGAAACATTAACGTGGCTTGGTATTATATTACAGTTGTGTATTTATTTCATATCTGCGCTTTTAATACAAGCCTCTTTTACACGCGCGTTTCGGCGTAAACTTGTCATCGTCAGTGTCATAGCACATCGTACCAGGAAATATTTTCATTATTGCTTTATTCCGTATAAAATCCATAAAATATATAGGATGTATTAAAAAAATATTTTAAGTTAAATTATCTGTATTATACGGTTGACGTCATAGTGTGTGTGTCTAGGCATATATACTACATTCTAATAGTTTTAAGTAAATTTATTTTTTGTGTTTATGTGTAAGGTCTGTTATTAGTATGGTTTTCCACATGAAACTGGATAATTTCTGTGACATCGAACTACTTAAAAATTTATATGGAGCCAAATCCCGAAACGTCGTGCCAAAATATATTGATATGCTTCAGGTAATGGGCATTTTGAAACATAATATTAATGTGAATCATTCAGTCAATAAAGTTCAGAGAAACATTCGAATGTCATTGGTCTGTGCTCTCGTCTTCGTATAGTTCACAGCCTTTCTCTTCGGAGTTTATATTCAGGGACTGTAGCCTGTGTAGTATAGCACTATAATATTAGACTTAGAATATGATCTTCACAGTTTTTGTTTCCCTTTATACCGTGTTTTTAGCACTAAACATTTTAACGTTCCACATTAGCTAATGTAAGTACCAGACGTATGTTCGGTATGGAGACTTTTTACCTTTAATGTAAAATATCGATTCAGAAATATTTTCTTCCGTTCCCATGATTCCTTTTGATTACCAGCTACCTTATCTGTTCGTAGTGATAACGTTAGCACATGTTAAGGACCATTATCAGAAACACGTACAATAATTATCATGTAGAGCCTTAACGACGTATCTGGGCTGTTTGGCCTTATTAGTATTCCCGCAACAAGACAGTTTAGCTGACTATAGGCCAAGTTCGCACACATCGAGATTGCGATGCGATTAACAACTTACATTACCAAATGTGGTATCAACCCACGATCCGTAACATTTGCAGGTGATACTATGCTCGTGCTGTTTTGACACGTGGATAAGACGGCACAGATCAGTAAGACAGTTTAACCCCTTCAAGCCGAAGTTCATCTAAATATTATTTAAGAATTCAGTTCTTACCGCAAAGAAAACACTACTCTTCACCGTTACAAAAATCAGTTGTTCAATGCCGTGAAAAAGCTCGAATCCGTAAGAAACTTCCCGTTGAAGATGTTGGAGAAATGGGGAATTTTATAAATATTTTATGTTCTTAGGTGCATATTATTGACCTCACGGTTTATTTGTTGTTGTGTAGGTCCGTATTTTAAATTTACGAATCATTTATCCGACAAAGACTGCAAGGTCGACTGTGTTAGCTAGCGAATAATGAACTTGAAACCTGGAGAGAGAGAGAGAGAGAGAGAGAGAGAGAGAGAGAGAGAGAGAACGGAATTAATGATGGAACACAATTCAGTTTTCGGCGTTGACCAGCTTGTATAATCTGTTGTTTCAAAGCCATTCAGACTGTACAGCCAGAAATTAGTAGTCCTTTCGGTTTTGCGTATCTCCTGGGACTCGATGCTTATTTGTTGCTGGGGACAAAGTCCGTCATTGTAGAAGCTATTATTCCGTATTTCTGCTATATTGTTGAAACTTAAATCGGCTGAATTAGACTTAACTAGCGAATAGCTAGTGACAATAAACGGAATTTGTGACGAGGTCGAATTCATGTTTTAACAGTAACCAGCATTGTTACCATACACACTACACTGTACTGTATTTTATTTCATCAACGATGAACCGCTGCTGAGAAACTCAAAGAAGTTCCATTTGCTCTAAGTGTATTTGACCGACATTAAACAATGTAATTGCTACTGAGTTCTCTTTCTAGTAGGTCAGAGTACTCGTCGCCGTCTAATAATACGGGGACATTTATTTCCATGCGCCCCTCACAGTGTAAAAGTAAAGTTTGTCCCACTATACGCCATGTAGGCGTTTGGGGTGAGAGGAGGTATAGCTCCTCTCTTCCTTGACCTCGGCACTAGATGGGGGTGAGTGGTCAGCATCACGCCCCGGCCGGCTTTACCCCCGGGAAAGGACCCCGGTACCCATTGTAGAGGAGGCTGGGTGGGCCCCAGAGCCGGTCTGGATGCAGAGGCTAGAGGAAAAATCCTGCCCCCATCGGGGATCGAACCCCGGTCGTCCAGCCCGTAGTTAGTCACTATACTGACTGAGCTATCCCGGCTCTTGCCCCTCACAGTGTGGTGTGGAATAAATTTAAGATTTAGACTTTTAATTGTTAAACATTTCTAACTGCCCAATTTATTCACTAAAATTCTGTCCAGTTATTTTCTAAAATGTCCCGTTTATCTTAATTGCAATTGATACGTTATTAACAAGTACACATTACTGTCTGATGACAGGTCCATATGAACAGGATCCTTCCATCCTTTTCTCGGACTGGGACCTGTTCATATACGTTCTTGGCAGATGATCCAGAAGTGGTTTGCCATAGCCTTCTTCTGTGTGTGAATGGAGTAATTGTTGGGATGCCACGGAGAAACCGGGGAAGCCCCCGGAGGAAAACTCCGTGTTGCCTAGACCACGGCCTTGCCCAACACAAGTTATAAATTCTGGCACCGCCGGGAATCGAACCCGAGACCCCAGGATTACAAGGCCAGAGTTCTAACCGCTAGACCACCGTGGCTATACACATTACTGAAGGAATGTATGTTGACGATAATATATAAAATTACACAATCAGTTTTTAGTGAAAACATTCCTTTGAAATTTAATGACTATCAGTAAGTGGAACGAGTCACGAGATTTCATTATGCAACTGTTAATGTGTAGCGATAATGCATTTTCCTCTAGTAATAGAACTAAATAGACAAAATTCAAATAACTCGGTTCACTAAAGACAAGGAGAAAACGTATTTGTCTACGGTTTAGCGAATTAAAAATGGCGTCGTGTGCTTAAGTGCTAACAGCCACCTATATATTTCCTTCTTAATAGCACATTTATGTAATGAAAGAAACGCAGGTGTGATAAAGGAAATGAGAAACGACAAACAACGTAGCTTTATCAGTGTCTGCTCCTGAGGGCGTACACTGGCAGCCGGATGGCACGTAAACTTAATATCCGGGTTCCGAAACTACGCCCTTCTGCCCCCGAAATGCCGAAACCGCACTGCTGTGGCTTCCTATGTATTTTTATTAAGTTTCTGTTAACTTATGACAGTAAGCATGTTAGCGTATAGATCGGCTGAAAGTCCAGGGTGGTTGTACGAGACTCATATTATGTAATGGAGCTACTGCTTGTTCAAACACAGCCCTGTGTAAAATAACATGGCGTGATGTCGAAAGTCTACAGGGTTTGACGTTGTGTTTCGTTGAAAACGTAAGCTGTGATCACAGTTTGCGTCCGGGCTACTTTCTGGAAAACGTGACTTTAATTCACATACGGAAATAATACTCTGTGTTGTTCTTGTGCTCTGGACTTGCGTCTCGGAAGAACATACTGCCTCCATCTTCAGGTTACCTCCGGCTTTACAATCCAGAAGATAAATATCGACATCTTTACCATCGTGAGAATCTCGTATCTCTTCAAGAGTTTAATATTGAAAGAAATAATTATCATATTTCAGATTTTATTTAAGAATTAAAATGTTAAGAACTTTAAATATTTTATATAAACTGTTCAGGGTTCAACTGATTAAATACGTGTTACAGGAAAGAAATGTGTAGGCAGAAAAGTTAAATTAAGCTTGACAACAGATTGCTAGTGAGACTGTTTTACAAAATTTTGTGTTTATTTCTTCAATTGTCAGTGGTAGCGCCATTAAGAATTGGACTCTTGTTAATAATATTTTCTTTTACTTAACATAACCCATTTACCTGGACCAATGTTGCATTTGCCTGATACGATTTAGGTATGGGCCCCTGGTAAAATATTTATTCGTAATCTTTCCATCTTTACCCTGTCGTGACATGCGTACGGACACGATAGAGTTAATAAACACGCATGGCCCTGAACGGTTTTTAAACGTGACCCATTTCTAACCTGTATGTTTAGTTGCTAAGCAACAAAATTGGGCTTTAAAATAAAAACAAGAAATCGAGGGCCTTCGTATGACGTCCGTAGAGTAATGACAAAATCATTTTACTTTTTGACGCTGTATGGACAGTTTAGGTTAACAAAAGCCTAATTAAATAATAAAAGAATCATTATATGTAATCAGTTGCAATTTTGGTGTTTCTTAAACTTCGTTATATTTCGGGTCCGGTTACGATATGTTACTGGGATATGGTAAATATGTAATGTACGTAGGCTATATATATACAGAAACGATGTGTAAATTATAAAGCGTGTCTCAGAAACGCGTTTTAGAAGGTGATTTGAATGTTTGCTTATATAAAATAAGTTGGTGATGAGACCGTTGCTTCAAAAGTTGGTAGTTGCTCATCTGGCCTAAATCGCGGCGTTTGTTTGAACTCGAAGCTTAATAATACCTTAGTCACTAAATGATTCCATCAGTCTGTATCCTGAATAAGTTAAATACAGTCCAAAATTTCGGAAGTTCGGCGGATGGACAAGCTGCCTGTTATAGAACGAGAATTTTTAATTATCGTTGTCACAAAAGCTTATCACAGACCCATTTTCAAGGACATTTCAGTGCATTTATGACTTGAAAACCTGGGCGTAGAAATATAGGTAATATACAAATGAATTTTAATTATGTTAGTGAAAGTATGGATTGAATTCAACTGGCTCTGGCTAAGGTCGAATAAAGAACTACTGTAAACAGGGTAATGAATAAATAAATAAATTCCGGGAATTTTTGTTTTAACGAGCCTGTCATCTGTCAGCTTCTCAAGATTTATTACATTTTCTAGGCTTTAAAAGGGTCAATTATTCAATTCAATTCATTTATTTAAGTGTTTGCCAACAGGCAAAATTATGTAACTTATAATAATTTGGTTGTGTTCTGGGATGTTGCACCGTGTAGTCTGACCTACGTTTCACCCTGAAGACGTAGGAACACCGAGGTAACATTAAGTGTCGATATGGTAATCAAGACTCCCTCCAAACGAAAACAAAGTTTTTAGAACATAAAATTCATCGCTTTTCAATTATCACTTCTACACCTCTCACAGGGTAAGACTAATTTATTAATTGTCTCGCTGGCCTTGTAATCCTGGGGTCTCGGGTTCGATTCCCGGCGGTGCCCGAATTTATAACTTGTGTTGGGCAAGGCCGTGGTCTAGGCAACACGGAGTTTTCCTCCGTGGCATCCCAACAATTACTCCATTCACACACAGAAGAAGGCAATGGCAAACCACTTCTGGATCATCTGCCAAGAACGTATATGAACAGGTCCCAGTCCGAGAAAAGGATGGAAGGATCCTGTTCATATGGACCTGTCGTCAGACAGAACACTAAATAAATAATAAATAAAAATTTCCGAAAGGGGCAGTGACCGATTGTCAGCATTGCATCTGACAACGACACTAGAATGAGAACAGTTTCAAAGTAGAAATGATTTACTGCATTATTTTAAGTCCACTGCAGGTAACAACTTCAACTACCGTAGAATTCTTGAGACCAAGAGTGATACATGTACGATTCGCTGCTCAGCCCTTCACGGTCCCTTTATTATTGTACTGAGCTAGCGTAGCGGTCTTCAGACTCCATAAGCAAACAAGTACACTGCCGGCTCATGCAGTTAAAGTTGTTTATAATTTATTTACGCAGGCCGTATAGAGGAAGGTAGTTATTAACTTGCTTCAGTGTGTGTGTAGGGGACTTGTTATTAACTTGTTAAAAGTACGCGCGGTCTCTCGGAGCGGCGCTCAGCCATCACTGAAGTGTACGTGTTCTGTGTTCTGAATTCTGTCAGGCCTCGTGGAACGCTGCAGAGACAGTGTATTATAAGCAAACAGCTTTTGAAGTCTGACTAAACAAACTTTGCTTATTTTAACATAATTTGCATGGGATGGTCGTGGTGCGTTGGTCACTCCCGCAATGTGTTCGGAAGGTTCTAAGTTCGGCTCTCTTCTGGTGCATATGTTTCCCAGCCTTCGCTTTATACGTTGTTCTATAAGCCTACGCGAGGTCACTTATAAAAATGTAATTTTTCATTAAATTGACTTAGTAATTGGTAGGATAATTTGTTAAATAAATAATATCAGCTAATACCCCGTACGTTCAGGCTAAAATTTGCTTATATTTTTAAATTATTACTATCGATTGTGGCATATTCTATAGGACGGGGGCTCGGTTTTAGGTTTAGGTACTTTGTGTACCCTGACTGAAGTATCTCGTGGTTTTCTTCAGTTTTCCCCGTCCCTTGAAGTAACATCTAGGCCTACTCCTTTCTAATACATATTTTATAATAACTATGTCATTCCAAGCTATAACATTTAGAGAGGAGAAATTGTCGTTGAATATACTAATTTTCTCCTGTCAGTCGGTTTATTGATTTTTTTATTTATTTATAATTGTGTTATTAACGAGCAGTGTTTTATTTGCACTAGTCGCTTACTCTGTGACTGTTAGTAAGTAATGTGATAAAAACGTTTACGTATTTTTCAGTTTCTATCTGTAGTCCACGTGTTATTTATAAAATCAGTGTATAAAATACCGTGTAGAATGTGCTTTGTAGAGTCCCGCGTATAATAATTGCTCAAATACTTCAGAATTTTTTGTAAGCAGTCCAAACAAGCTGACAGACTGTTACTACGTGACTGAATTTCAGAATTCCGTGTCCATATTTCCTCTGTTGTAAATATGTTGAAGATGGAGACGGTATATTCCTCCGAGACGTTGGTGTCCACCTGCTGGTCTACAAGCCGTCACAACCGAGATCAACTTCGATATCTTCACCGCCTTGAGACCCTGAAACCTCACAACAATTTTCGTGTTTAACTCTCACTGCGCCTGCGTATAAACTGTTTTCTGGCGTAGGAATTCTCTTTAATTTTTTTTCCTGAAGCCTAGTTTACGTGCAGACGATGTGTTGCTGTGTTGAGTCGCCCGCGAGTAGGTCATAATGCAGCTGAGGTTATCCGTCGCATGACAAAATAGAAGCAGAGTAGACGCGCGTGATGATCGCATTTCGTCGCCTAGGTAGGAACTCTCTCTCTACGGACATTTCTACGGCTATATTATCAAGGTAACCTCACTCTTTGCTGCTGTAAAATGTAATTACTGAATTGGGCCTCATCTACATCCGAAACACGCATTTCTCCCGCATCTAATGCATTCATGGTGTGATCTTCCAGTGTTGTAACCTTACCGTATAATTAGCTTTACGTTTCAAGCTTGCATTCGTGGAAACTGGTGGCAACTTTTGATGTAGTAATCTAACAGCACAGCCTACACACACACATTTTTAAATTGTATAATCCGATTTGTAGTTAATTCTATCTTTTCAAATGTGAGGCTCGCAATATATCAGGTGCGGTGTATTTTCAAAGCTCTCTGCTTAGATATAAGAGTCCGCTATAAGGAATGGCTAATATATAATTTAATTGGGCGTTTTTCTCTCAAATATATTTAATAATGCCAATAATGTCTTTTTATCCTGCCATGTTTGACGTGCGAACACGTATCACTGAGGTGCTAACAATACACGGTCGAAAGTCGGTCTTCCCGATAGATGGAAATATTTGCGAAGGTGGAACAATCTGGATTTGTAGCTGCAGAAGCTGAGATTCTTACTGATATTTTAGAATGTTTGTAAAGTATCGTAGTCTGTACTGTTGGGTTATGGGGTAAGTAATCTTAGTCGGGAGAAATGACCCACTGGAAAGACGAACGTGTTACTTATTCTACATTTTGCAGTCTGGTAACTACTTTAATGCATAAAGCGATCACTGTGCTCCGACACCCGTTGTTTTCTAAAAATTCAATTTAATATTGAATTGATTAATCATCTCTTTAGCTGGTATCGACCACATCTCCGACCCATATGTCAAAATACTCGTAATCAATATTTTATGTACATATTTTTCCCGATATTTTTCACCGTATGGGGGTTTAAGGATTTTTTTTTTGTATCAGGGCCCTAAGTGATGGTGGTGTTTATTTTAATATTCCTATTACCATTATTTCCAGTTTTATATGCTCAGATGCGTACATTTCTGACACATCTGAATGTTCCTTTTTAATTAGCAGGCCCTAATGAAGACTATACAATTTACCTAAATATGTACACATTGTGTTGTGTGTATTAAATGTAATAAAAGCCCAGAAGCTGTAAACTCGAACAAGTTCATTCCCAAACACAACGCTGCCACAATTGCATGGCAAGTAACAGGGAGACCCACAGTTCATTTTAAAACAATCGGAAGAACATTTGACCTCGCTAGTGTATGAAATTCTCACAGAGGTGAGCACGAAGATGGCTCTCTTCTGGGTTGTAGCGCCATTTTTTCTGATAGAAGTTTACAAAAGTTCAGTCTCGTTTTAATTTTACTTGTCGCCCTGATGATGGAGGCAGAAATTACCTCTGACAGCGCTGCATCCCAGAAATCAGCCATCAATAATTAATCTCGTTATTTATTTATTCCAAACACCCACCTCTGTCCAGCGCGTATGTCTGAAACGTGTGTGGGGCGTGGGCACTAGAAGCATTATCATATGTCATCAGCGCAGAGGACAAGTTATGTATTGCGATTAGGCAGTTTAGTGTGACTTTTCATATACGCTGAGTGATACAGGGTTAATGTTTGCAATTCGGTGAGCGTTTCCCATTTCCTGTTAATGGAATAACGAATGGTGTATACAGACCGTGTCAACAAGACTTTGTGTGTGGCACGTCATACTTGTGCGCGATTAAAGTGGGCCATGACAATCGCAGTTTGCAATACAAGACACTCAGGATCATTGTTGGGCGTGATTAATTGCCAGTATCAGAGAGTACACCGCCACTGTGGTCTAGCGGTTAGAACGCTGGCCTTGTAATCTTGGGGTCTCGGGTTCGATTCCCGGCGGTGCCCGAATTTATAACTTGTGTTGGGCAAGGCCGTGGTCTAGGCAACGCGGAGTTTTCCTCCGTGGCATCCCAACAATTACTCCATTCACACACAGAAGAAGGCAATGGCAAACCACTTCTGGATCATCTGCCAAGAACGTATATGAACAGGTCCCAGTCCGAGAAAAGGATGAAGGATCCCGTTCATATGGACCTGTCGTCAGACAGAACACTAAGTAAGTAGTAAATATCAGAGAGTAATTCACCCGGGGTGATTTCTGTTGGCATTGATCTAAAGACTGAGCAGTTGTATACAGTTATACCTACGCGCCTAACTAGAGTATGTGCATTTTTTAAAAAAAAAATATTTGCAATTTTGCGAAGAAATTACCCAACTGGTGTTACTCTTTATTTATCTTGGATAAAAACCAATTATTCCTAACCTAACCGTGATTTTATACCGAGTCGGACGTTTTTCGTCGTGGCAACGAAATGCATCCTGTATGCTTCGGTTTAAGGCCTATTCATACAAGGGGAATGTTTTCGGTGCTTTCGATGTTTTTGTTATGCAGACCCGCCCACCCTTTTAAAGTCTCTCGTGCTGGCATCCTTTCAAACGCCTCGTATGGAAATTTAGTGCTACCACAGTGTGTGTACTGCATTAACCGACTAAGAGCAAGTTGCTGGTTTGATTGTGTACAGCTTTTGTAAAAACATTGTTTGGATTAAGACAAGAATGAAAGAGAAAATAAACAAAGCATGGACGAAATGCCTGCTAAGACTGATGTTTTCAAGTAAGACTGTACAACTGTAGTTAGGCTGGACTGCATAATTTAAAAATTCGAAGGCGTTAAACATTTATTGTATATATAACGACCGTAAGTAATAATTTTAATTAAATTGGCTGTCACTCTTATGTACTTAAAATTGCGTACTATAATTGTAAAACCTGTATTTGAAACTAAACCAAGAAATTTTATTTCAGCATCTTTCTTGGACACAGACGGACAAACCCAAATATCGTGGTTAGTGGATAAATTCTGTTTCATATTTCGGAGATTTCGATTTTAGTAATCTCGATATTAAGACCGTCTGTTCCGGAGTTTTACGTTGTTTTACTCAACCCCTTCGAGAAGTCTTTAAGATAGTAACTCAAAATTGGCCACGACCGCTTTCTTCTACATCTTTTCCAATTAAAAAGTTGTAAAAATCGTCTAGTTGTTTAGCGCGTGCCGTAAAATAATTGTCGTTACAGTTTTCAGTGCAGATACGTGCGTTCCACGTCACTTAGAAGTGCATTTTATGGGGGTCGGAGAGATGCGGCTAGTAAGGAAGGAAATATTGTCAATACTGTAAGCATTATTTCTCATCCGCAGTAATTTGTAGCCCGCTGCCTCAGTTCCTGTGTTGATACATTATTTGGTTTGCATATTATATGCGTTTGTATTACTTCTACGCGCGAGCTAGTGACGTAGGCGAAACGCACTCTTTGGTCCCAGCTACTATACGATGCATGGGAAGAAGGTGCGATGTTGAGCGGGCTTGTTTCCTTACGCCGTGAGACTGATGGCCTCAATTAAAACAGGAACTGGAGAACGTGGAGGAAACTGGACTGTTACGCACCTCGTAAGTGTCAACCGGAAATTAAACCGGGGACTCGCTATTTTGTCAGAAGAACTGATGAACTGTTAAGAGTACACTTCTAAAGGGGGACTGCCCTTGTCTACCAATGAATTGCTTCACCGGTAAGAAGAGAAACGGAGGTTTATAACCTGTTCAGAAGGTGCGCATACTTACCAAATACTTTCTTTGGGATTTCTTAAATCATTTACTTGTGCAATTTCGGATTTCGGGGTTGAGTCTTGTAGAATTTTTGAGGATATCCAACGATTTTGCAAGCATTATAATTGTCGTTTTTATGGTTAATATGGAATTATTTTAAAAGTATTCACTTCATTGGGATTGGTGTTCATGCACTGCTGATAAATATGTTGTTGCTATGGTAATAATATGTATTAGACGTAGTATGTAAAAGACAGTTTGATGTTATCGTGTTTTTCTGCTCTCAAATTTTAGAGAAAATGGGTACGGACCTCAGAGAAAACTTCGACGCAGTACGACTGATATAAAAAATGCCACTAGGTACAAAATATTCCATTTTACAAGTTCTGGTATCATTAGGCATCCCTTAGAAGTACTTACAGTATTTTTTACGATATGTTTTTAATTTTAAAGAGTGAATATTTTCGATGTTCGAATTAGACTAGCTTCCAACACCTAGGATTTGCCCTTTTTGGTTTACGTAAATCGTCCAAAGTCCATTCTGAGAAAACATGAAGGCTACATACGCTTTGCCAAACCTTGGAATGCAGTGTCTTACATGAGGGGCGTGGATCAGAATCGCTGTTCATGTGCCAACTTGTATAAAAATTGTAAACAAATCTATAAGGCACGCTTCAGTACATCATAACCGTTCTGTAGCTCTAAACTTGGGCAGTTGTGTGGGGTTGCTGGCCTCGAAATCATCCCTTCATATACAGAGTCACAGTCTATTGTTTGGTTTTCGGGTGGGGTAGAAGGAAGGCGCTTGGATGCGATAGTTCGTGTACCGGGAACTCGGGAGTGTGGTTAGATTGAAAGGACTAGTCAGTCAATAAACACGTTTTCTTCCTGTGTAACCAACCTTACAAGGTGTCACAAAACTTCGAGTTGGAACTGGATCCACTACACGCTATTTGAGAAACATTGACTTACCCACAAGACGTTCGCATGTCACAAAGTTTTCTTTTTAGTTTTAGGCTGGTCCCATTGGCCATCCCAATACGATACTGCAGGGAATGTTGCTCTTATATTTTCATTGATTTGTGTCTCTGTGTATAACTTTTTTTTAAAAAAAATTGACGGCTTGAAAACTGGTGTTAACGTAATTCCATCGAAAATTATTCCCGCTTTCAAATATTTATTCTCTTGCCATAAATAATAGCAACATGGCCGCCGTATAACATTATAAATTAAGCGTTATTTTGTACAGACTTTCTAAATTGCGTAAGGTAAAATATATTCGAAATTTTTGGTAAATTTTGTTGAGGTCGTTTTCTTATAATTTCTTTCTAGAACGTAAAATAAAATGGTGACCTTGCGAATACACTAATTTTATTTTGGTTTTATAGGTTCATGAAGATTCAGCTGCGACATTAAAATTTTGTATGGAAGAAACTTTATTAAAAACTTAAATAATGTATGAATCTTTAGTGTACGAGGCTCGTCCTTAAAGTAAGTTTCCCTGGGGCCGTTTACAGAAACAAAACACAATTTCACGGAAATATTTATTCCAACAGATACAGCAAGTGTCCAGCTATTTTTCAACATATTCGCCACCGGAATTGAGACATTTGTCATACCGTGGGACCAACTTTTGAATACCTGTGTCGTAGAAGTCTGCCGCCTGGGATTGGAACCACTGTGTGACAACCATCTCCGCCTCTCTGTCATTCTCAAAACGCTGACGCTGACGCTGACGCTGACCGGACAGGAATTTCTTGAGGTGTAGGAAAAGATGGAAATCACTGGGAGCGAGGTCCGGGCTGTAGGGTGGATGATTAAACACCTCCCAGATGAACTCCTGCAGGAGACTTGCTGTCCGTCGAGTCGTGTGCGGCCTAGCGTTATCACTGACCGCACTTCACAGTCGGCGGGAGCTGGAATAAGAACCTCCATCTTCAACAGCTGCAACGATGCTACTGTGAGAACGCGGGAAGTTCCGTTAGTGCATGTGCCATGCTACGTGATTGCTCTATCACGTACGCACAGTCGCTTCGCTCAATATAAGGTTTGCTAGCTGTGGGACGAGTGGGAAACTTACTTTTGGGACGCGCCTCGTATGTTGAATATTAAAAGTATGGCAATATATAACGTGAGTATTTAAGACGTGAAACATGAGTACGGCCGGGTAAACCAATAGGCTGGCCTCTTTGCTATCTTATTTCCACCCTGTTTTAAGAAGGAACAAGTGTCGTAGAATTTTGTGTTTGTTGGGGATTCTTTCAGTGATACATTGTTCATGTTCCTCGTGGTTCGAATTCCATAGAAAAGTCGTAACGGTACGGCGTGTCGGAAAATAGTTCCATTCTGTTCATAGAGATAAAATACTGCACTCAGATTGGATGAGAATTCATTGTCATAAACTACTACATGCCAGTATTATTGTTAGGTTGTAGACCCTGAACGTTTCTCAGACTTTATTTTATCTGTTGAAAAAGCAATACAAAACAACATTTCTTCCAAATGGAATTCTTGTGCGGCATACAACATGTTGCTTTCAACTTAGTTGTAACATCTCAACTGATCAGAGGTAAAGTGGTTTAAGTCAAGAAATATATAGGAGGAGTTTTTTTATATATTCACTTCACTAATCAAAATACATTGTACTGCATATAATACAATGTACTAACAAGCAATTGCCACAGATATTCCTTTTGATATTAACGAAAAATTTAATTTTTATAATTCATTAATATAATCTGACATGTATCACTTCTGTTCTGACACGTTCGTCTGTATTTTTACACGGAGGCATCGCTAGATAAGTGAATTAAAACTACTTTTATTCCCGTTAAATACGTACCTCACAGTATGGTGGAGTTGAAAGGTATTATTTGTTACCTTTTCGCACGTTTTTTTTTAAAAAAAATTTATGTTGCTCTCCGTGCGTGATTATGATGTCTGTTCAATTTTATTTCCGCATGAAGGCACTGGTGTTTGTTAAATAAACATGTTCAGTTCTTGACTGTTATTTTCTCTTTGCCCTGTAATCTGAGATAGAATACTGAACACTGTGAAATTCCCTGCTGTTTTTTTCTGGTCAGCGAATAAAAATATATTTAAAAAGCGTGGAAGCATTGTTTTAAATATTTAACATAAATCTCCTAAACCAGCCCAAAACCTTTCTCACTTTTGCTTTCAATTTTAAGGAGATTTTCAACAAACATAAAACAGACGAAATGGCTTTGTATTTAGTCAAATTCTGATGAGGTTAATTATTAGGCACAAACATTACTGGAGTTCCAGACCTGTCTCTCAGTTTTACTTTAATACAGTAACAAAGCAAGCGTAAAGTTTGCAAAGCCCTGCACGTAAACCAATTAACAACTAGCAACACCCCAAGCCCTGCTTTAAAAATGCAGCCCCGAATAGCGAAGTGAGAGAGATAAAATAGAGGGATGAGACGAGAAATAACATTTTACAAGAACCTTATTAAAGCCACGTAACAGCTTCAGAATTGAAGCAATCACATTAGTTCACGCTAAATTATTTTCCGATGAATTAAGGGAGAATGCTCGGGAAGGGTGCGCGTTATGGCTTGTGAGATATAAATGTACAGAATTCGGAGTACGTTTGGTAGATAACGGCCACATGGCAATTAATGTAATATCATTTTAGGAAGAGATCGCACATGAAGTCATATTTTACATGGTTATCGGATTTATAATTTATGCAGTCTGTGGTGGTCCAGTTCTTTTTTTACACATAATCAAGTTTATTTTTATTTGTTTATTGATACCTCAGTAATCTCACTTCTCTTCGTTTATTTTCATGGTAACGTGTTGTAATAAAATATTAGGAGAATTTTTGGACTTGTGTCTGTTATACATTATCGTTGTCATGGTAACGCTGTTAGGAGATTCTCTTCCTAATGGGATAATGTTTATATGACTGTGTATATGTGTGTGTGTGTTTTACGCTTAAATTTTATGAATGTTGCCGTGGAAATGCTGTTAAAGTATTCTGTCTTATGGTTTGCATTACTGACCATAAAAAATTAGCTCCACCTCTGACTATATATTTTCATTAACCACAGTTTATTTTGAGCGTGTGTATAGTTTGTGATAATTATTATCGTTGCAAGTGGAAGATTGTTTCTTTATTTAGAGGTAAGAATGGAAATTCAGAGACACTGGACCGATGCCCAGTTCTGCTTACAGAACAGATTCGTAAAAAACGATCCCTCCCAAATTCAGCTTTTGCGAGTCTTAAACTGCAATTTTCAGAGTAATATAACTCAGTAATAAGTCCATTAGAACATAAACGTAAAATTAGTACATATCTAAGATATGAGCTTGTGTAATATCAGTTAAGACAAAGTTCCTCCTTTCTTAATTAACGCCAAGGTTGGTGAGCTTGCTTGGTTGTTGTAAGGCATTATCTTATGAAAATGTATGCTGAAAAGGTTACGTGATGGTTTGCGACACGCATGGCGCTGAAAAGATTCAAACTGATGGCTGCAAGGTTTCTACGGTAACAAAATAAAGATAATTTGCTGCCAGAGGTGTCTGAGCTCACATTTTCCTTGCTTCAAATCGTGTTACGTTCTCTGTCCCACTGCAGAGGACACGTGAGATTCCGCCTCTCGCATGGCTGGCTTCCCAAACAAGCGTGAGATTGCTTCATGAGCCATATCTGAAGGTCCAATGTGACTCGAAACATTTGTGATATCTGAAACCCCTTATTTTCTACACGGTGCATACAAATCATTTTTCAGGGTTACAGCAACAGAGGAATTACTTGGTTGCTAAGTTCTGTTTCTTGTTACTTCGAAACGAACTAGTGGTAATGTATACTTGTCCTGTGAGATTTTAGGTTCTCACGGCTGATACTATTATGAAGACTGTCTTCCTTGATGTTGCGTCGAGTAGCCTGACAGAAATTTACGATTCTTCATAGGTGCTTACTGCCTTCATCATAGTCTTAATAAAAGCGCCGGTAAGCATGTTGGTAAACGTCCACCAGACAACACGATGCGACATTCCAGAAGACAGCCATCTTCATATTTGTGTTGTATTAAATTTCCCGACGACGTTGTGGCGTATCGACGAGTGGGTGTAAAACTCTATGCATTCATTCTCAGCACTGAATTGAGGCAAGTGGTTCGTTCACGTTCTAGCAGCTCTTGCTTCAGAAAAAAGTGGCTCACGAGTAGGAGATTGAATGGGCCTCAGAGTTGGAGGAGAAGAAACTCTTTTTCGTGTCTGAATAGGAGGGGACGTATCCTGTTGTACGTTTATATTTTCAGTGTACAGAAGTTGATGATGAAACAACTCTCAAACAACTGTGAGATTTCAGGTTGGCGGCAAGTATGAATATTGCAGCCTTCCGGGATGTCTCGTAGAAGTTTGCCGACGTTTCAGAGGCGCGTCATGCCTCCATCATCAGGGCGATCAGGACTCATCGCCCTGATTATGGCGGCTGCAAGCGTCTCTGAAACGTCGGCCGACTTCTACGAGACTGCATGGCTCATGGTTCCACGAGGCCGGCATTTTCGCCTAACAAATGGTACAATTGTTTTATGCACGTATAAAATAACTCGCGTGGAAACACTTGTTGAACTTCTTCATGCCAAGTAGCTGTGTTCCAAGAGTATTAGTTCTTTTTCACAAGTTGCAAGCAGATGATGAGATTGTTTAAATGGGAAAATTATGAGCGCAGTAGCGTTGTTAAGTGTCTTGCAGAAGCATTCCCTTGGGCGTAAATTTTAGTTTATTACCATATGTTTGTATGAGAAGCCTTCACGATGACATCGCATGCATAAGATAACAACATTTAATTATAAGTGATGATGAACGCAGTTTCAGCGGAACAGGAAGTGACTTGAGTTCAGTTCCAACCCTGGCTTTAGCTTGCATGGAAGTGGCTATGAATGCAGCGTAGGTTGCATCTGCAGCGCTGAAATCGACTGCTTGACATATTTAGAGCAGATTCCAATATTCTGTGCCTTCTCGTGATTATTTATTTATTTATTATTAACTGCAAATGGGTTTATACCCGGTGACAGTGGTGCTATAATTTTTATTTTATTTATTTTATTTGTAGTGTTCTGTCTGACGACAGGTCCATATGAACAGGATCCTTCCATCCTTTTCTCGGACTGGGACCTGTTCATATACGTTCTTGGCAGATGATCCAGAAGTGGTTTGCCATTGCCTTCTTCTGTGTGTGAATGGAGTAATCGTTGGGATGCCACGGAGGAAAACTCCGTGTTGCCTAGACCACGGCCTTTCCCAACACAAGTTATAAATTCGGACACCGTTCTATCCGCTAGACTATAATAAGACACAACAAAACAACACACATCACACAAAATGAAACAACTCATATGATTATAGGCGCATAACTGTCCATTACAATGAATGTTCAATAAGAAACCACTAAGCAGAACTATACGTGAGACTAAACTAACCTAACCACTGTAGTGGCATTACCAGCACTTCATATGAAGTGGTTATAATGTTTAGGAGCTGATGATTTAATGCCACGTGGAACGGTTATGCCATTAGAGTTAGCTAATGGTATTTCGTTCATTGTATTCTCCTTGAAGGTATGAAGAGGCTTCAGTTCTCGTGGCGGTGGTGAATACGAAATAATAGGTTAATTCTGGGGGTTCGTGAATTCTAAAGTACCAAATTTCAGAAACAGTGTGAAAATGTTAAACTTTGCTGTTGACGACTACTTAGTGCTATCATACTCGTGAAAATGACGTGTATATGTTACACGGTACCTGATCTCTGGTTGTGCTTGATAAAGTTGTCATAGTTTTTCTCAGTCCATCCATCCAGTCATTTTTTCTTGTGAGTACATTCGAGGTTAAATGTTCAAGGGGAAAGTAAATCGTGCAAATATTTGCCGCTTGTGAGATCTGAAGCATTCACAGCGACTGAAACCAGTCAGATCTCTGGCGATCAGCCGCGTGAGAATGGCGTTGTAATCAAACGTTTCGGAGACTGTCTCTGCCTCCATCATCAGTGTTTATGTCGCAGTCTGCCAAACGTTCCATTACGCTACTGATCGCCCGATAAGGCTTCATGAAATTGCTGTAAATAAGGCCTCGCTTTGTCAAGGGACGCTGCCCCGTTAACTGTATATCTTGAAATTGTTACGGTGGGGTGGGGTTCCCCCGAAGGCCAGGAATGAATTTGTGTTATTATTGTTATTTTATTTTCATTAGAACACTAAGCTCTTGGACTGGATGTCTCGTATGCGCGCGCCTACGTAAGAAAATGGGGTTGAAGGAGCCTTGTATTAAGGGCGAGGGACGTTGTTCCTATCTCAGAGTAGCATCGGGAAGGCTGGAGTTCGTGGATAAATGTATGAAGAGGGTTGTATCATTCCCTACTAGGATAAGCTTGGTTTCCTAAATGGCGAGCCGGAGATTTACATATATTATGCAAATTATTTACTCTACACTGGTATAGAAAGCGAACTTGGAAGCAAAGAAGGTGAGTTAATGGAAGAAGAAACGTCTTGTAACTTGACTGCCTACTGATACCAATTGCCTCGCTGCAAGCAGCGCGCCGGTGTGTAATTTCATTGAAATGCCGGATGGAACTCTGCTCGTGAGAGGCCTGTGTCTTTTCTTTCCTTCGTTTGCATCTACCTCGTCTTTGTTTTGACCTCTTTCAGTTCCCTTTCTCTCGTACTTTTCATACGTTTTATATTATTTTTATCTGTTTCTTTTTTCTGATTTTCTATTCTTCTTCGGACTGATTTCAATCTTTCTTTCTATGCTCGTATTTCTTACCCCTTCTATTTTGTTTTCTTTGTAGATGTTTTGTCCTTCCCCTCTGTAATTCCTTGTTTTCTTTTTTATTTATTCGCTATATTTCTTTGTATGTATCATTACTTGAGTGCTAACATTAATTTCCTTACTTCTCTTTCATTTAAATCTCGCTTTTTGTTGTATTTGAAATCATCGGTGACGACACCTACCAATAATCGTAAATTAATTCCGTATCTTATTGTGTTGAGCCAGCATGTACTCTTAATGTATTCATTCGCCACTCGCCTGCCTCAGATGTCACTCCGTCACATAAATTTTTCACATATTAATAACGTACACGTCCTGTGCTTGTAGAAAAATTAAGTCATTTCTGATGTCTGTCGGGTTTGGACTTCATAGTAGCTTATGATGACGAATAAAATAATTCTATCCGAATATCAAACTTCATCGACACCCTGCATTTAGAATCAGAGATGAAATACGCTGAAAAATATATCCTCACGGTCTCCCTATCATGCGCTTACTTAGTACTAATAACGTTAATGATGATTTTAAGGATGATAATTATAATGATGAGCCTCAGGGGCAAGATTTGGCCCTGGTTCAAATGTCGTGTGAGTGCAAAACTGAATTATTATCATCATCATCATCATCGTTATAGTCATCATAGTAATTCTAATACAATTCTAAACTGTGAAAACATATAACTACAGTTTTATTAATTTATACTGTAACAAATGACTACTCATACTCGAAAAATAAATTGAAGCAAATTTCCCACATACCTTCGTTTGTTCAGAAATGCAAATAAGGTTATTATATACGTTGGGAGGAAAAAAATTAATATTGTAATGGTGATGTTATATGACGTAGGGTACAGATCTGAATAGGTCATTTGTTAGTCTAACGGGAAAAGGCGTGAACTCCCGATAAGCCGCCTAGGAACTCTGCTCTGCGTTATGTAGATTTCATCCATATTTGAACACGCGGAAGTTCAGGCAGACCGGCCCATTAACCTAATGTTTTAATTTGACTTTTAAATAACCGCCACCATTGTGCATGCTACTGAACTGCTAGTTAGTCCAGTCTGTCAACCCGGAGGAACAGAAAACTCACATTTATTGGGGACTCAGCCTACCGCTGTATATTCTGTGTGACTGTCCGCTTTATTTTAGCACCAGTAGAAGCATGAGAACGTCGCAAGGGGGACGGAGCTAAAAGAAATCATTGCATTATACATATCATTCCAATAAAAGCGTAACGGAATGAGTCTGTTCGGATGTTTAATTTCAGAAGCCATTGAGGAGACTCATTTTAAATGTGGTAACTGTAGCACATTTTCAGTTATTCGACATCAGGGACCTTAAAGTTAATTTCGGGAAGAGTTGTGAGTTGAAAAAAAACGTAAATATAAGCTACTTGTAGGAAATTTTAATTTATATGTACTGTATTTTACATCTCAGTGTTTCTAAAATGTTTTATTTATTCAGTGTTCTGTCTGACGACAGGTCCATATGAACAGGATCCTTCCATCCTTTTCTCGGACTGGGACCTGTTCATATACGTTCTTGGCAGATGATCCAGAAGTGGTTTGCCATTGCCTTCTTCTGTGTGTGAATGGAGTAATTGTTGGGATGCCACGGAGAAACCGGGGAAGCCCCCGGAGGAAAACTCCGTGTTGCCTAGACCACGGCCTTGCCCAACACAAGTTAATTTATTTTCGTTTTTGATATTAAGCAAATTTAATTGAAGTCGTAGAAACTGAAATCTTACAGACAATTTCATTGTCACACTTACAAAGGCATTCCATATAATTCACAGTTTATTAACATTCTCTTACTCATGATCATTTTAACGAAGAAACTAGATTTTATATATTATTTAGATATTGTAAGCCGACTTTTTCCTACCCTCTTTGCTTACACAACACTCGTACGTCTTGGCTCAATTTCGTACTCCTGCATGTGAGTTTGTTTTCACACGTCATGTTTGCATATTTGTATCATACTAAAATGGCGCTCTTATCACTTAGAGCGTATTTGAAGGAAAGAGAAAATAAAAATTCTGTTTCTTTCTGATTGTATCCGAGCATTGGATCTGTCACTTGAGTGACGCAGGAAACGATATAAAATGTAGGCTGAGTGGTAAAAAGGAACTGAAAAGTGTACAGAGTATATACGTCGCAGAAATGTACAACCTTCCTTTCATACAAAGATTGCATATGTATTTGGTACGAGGATAATACCGTGTATAAGAATCCCCGTTGGCGACAGGCTACGTGTCTTTTAAAGTTTTCATACTTTCACAACTAGCAGAGAAAGGTTAGAATATCCCTTATTTATAGGTAAATTCAGGCTGATGGTAGTGGTTCCAAGACTGTAAGTCGTGATACCAATGCCTTCTCACACCTTTCTTTACATATTTCCCTCTGCATTCTTTCCTCATTCCTGAAAGTTTGCATGTATGTAGACTTTTAAACAGCGTTTATGAAAATAGTTTGAAGGGTTAAGCTACAGGGCCTTATTCGAAGGCTACGTTTTTAAATTTGCCCCTCAGGAATGTTATAATGAAGTCTGGTTATGTTTTGGAGAAGGAACAATAAAGGTATTTGAGATCTGAGGTTCTCAAGGCTCTGAAGATCTCCATGTTTCTTTTCTGGGTTCCAGCGAAGTGTGGGCTTGTATGCTGAAACCAACGTTTCGGATAACAAATTATCTCCATTTTCAGGCCTGAAATAAGTAAACTTTTATAAATATCGATGTTGTGAGCCTGGTGGTGATAATTTCTTGTCGAAACATGTAGGGTAACGTTGACTACAGCTTGTAAAATTAATCTCTAACCACTTCGTTTCAATTTTTAATTATTATATTGTTATGTTTATCTGTTATATCCTGTGTTCAATGTCTTTATTACATTTATGATATATTATTCTGCGTCCTACTACTGCTCTAAAGAAAACGCGTTCCTACTGTCGGTATTTTTTCGTTTCTACGTTCGTTTACATCCAGCATTTATATCTATATATCAGTGTATAGCTCTATGTAAATCTAGAAGTTTTGTGTTGGAACATTTGTGTTCGGTGGTGACCTGCTTTCTGAGTGTGTGTGTGTGTGTGTGTCGCGTAAAAGCTAAAAGCATGTTAGATTCCTTTCCCAGACATTTTCTCTTCTTTAGTTCAGTCACGAGTCATATGACTCCCTTTATCTCGCTTGTTTCCCATTAAGTCACTTTACTCAGCGGTGTCACACCAGCAAGGACGACGTCTCTTCATTTTCTCCTCGTGCATTAAGGTAATCGTGTTGCAAGTCGGCAGATCTGCCGTGTCGTGTAGGGAATACGTCATTCTGGTGGAATAAACCCTTGAAACCACGCAGTGCAATTCTACATTTTTATATACAGTGGGTATTGAATTGTCAGTACGGTACTTCGGGGTCTTATTTTCAGTCTGAAATGTCATGTGAACGTAAGTCCGGTTCTGAATAGTTATGGGTCCCGGATATTTAAGTTTAAGATGATTTTAACCTCACGTGAAACTTCAGGGTCGTTCATGCGTCTTACAGCAGCGAAAATCCGATTATGTACTTCTCTGTTTTCACGTAACTCCGGACATGTAAATTGAGGGAGTCAGGTCCGGTGATCGAAGTGGCCAGGTCTGCAGCCACCACGACCAAACCAATCCATCGGTCAAATTGCAGTGTTCGAAGATGATGCTGCAATGAACCACAGAAGAAGACTCTGCTTTTCAGATTTTCCTCGTTCGTGGTCGTCGCATCCAAATCAACACTTTTCATCCGCTTTGTCTATGCGACCTATTTTTTTTTTCCTAAGGAAAAGAGTCGTTGAGTCACTGACAGAAACAATAGCCAATTGAGCTGAGTGCTTTTGCCAGGTATTTTTAAAATCTCGACTCTGGGTTTACTATGCGACAGAAAAACATTTACCCGAATTATTTACTTTAATTTAATCACAAGAACGTTTACAATGCAGAGTAACACTACGGGGTGTTGCACATTCTAATTAACTTACTTTAATTCGTGATACACACAAAACGTCTTTTTGAACTTGTCGACCGTTAAACGTTTACAAAAGTCACGTAAATAAATTGCTAGGATCCTTACATCATTTCTAAATGTTTAGGTAGCTTTACTATATATTTTGCCTATCTGTTCCATCACTTTTGCTTTGGACTGTGTTCCTGGTTCTCCTTGCGATAAATTTGTAAAATGAACAAATACGATTTAGAGATACCGTCTACCATTCTTCTGTTCATTGTCAGAATAATTAAACCGATTTTAATTAAATGTTAATGTTGTCAGAAATTATAATTTTTGTCGAAAATTGTTTATTCATCACTGAGAATGATTACGTAGGTCTGTCATTAAAATATGCAACTTTTTGTTGTGAAATGGTGTAACCTATATTTAACAAAATAAAATAAAATAACGTAATTGATTTTATGCAATTTTACAATCTCTGATGTGACTGGCTTAGCTAGAGTTCGTTTTATTGTGAAATAATTGTCATCTTTCACAGCTGAAAGTGTATATTTTGAATATTCGTCTTTCTTTTAGAACATTTTTGCTTTGTGCAATTTCGATTTCGTTGTTACAGTACATGGTATTATATTTCACTCGTTCTTACAATTTTGTATGTGGTCGTGTTCCAAATTTCAAGTGAAATAACAACACAAAGTGATAAATAGATCAGCTTATCCCTCTATCCTCACAATTAAAGCCAATTTATCCTACATGTTTTGTGCCGATAAAATAACACAGAGCTATTACCGCATCTCTGGGTGGGGTCTGTATTCGATTAGTGGCGCATTATCACCCTTGGCAGTCATCCTCCGGTGAAGCAATTTACCTCCAGCTGCGCGATCCTTACGCGGATGTCAGTGAGAAATATTCCTCAGATGATTTGTTTCCCTTCCCTTCATATCACCGTGACAAAGAGCGAGGAGGGTTTTGGCGGCCATGCGCAATTCTTTAGCCGTCTTCGTAAATCGGATGAAATATTTGTAAGAACGTTTTGTCGTTTATTTAAATTATTTAGTCTGTGCATGAGCTATGATTGCTTAAGTGGGTTTTTTACCTTGTGCTACTCAAATGTGACAAATCTCTGCTCTGTTTATTCAATATAATATGTTATGTGTTATGCCAGTAATTATCTTCCGTTAACAGGTAATTATGTAAATGTCACAATCAATACATCACTCCTTTTGCTAAATAATTTAACATGTGACTGTATGTTTCAACGCTGTTAAATCTTTCTTGGTTCGGATATACCACTCAGTGGCATACGTAATTATTTAGAATGTATCTATAAATGATTTTGCTCTAGTAAATTACGACATAAGAACACAACATAAATGTTTCATTACAGACGTAGTGAAACACAACATGTGTTGGACAACATACCAAAGCCCACTCTTGAGAAAATGATTTTTATTTGATATAAACTCAGTGGGAGATGTTACTACATCTATTAAAATGTCTACAAATTAATTATAAAACAATACATAAAGCTTCCATTTTAGCTATCCATCTCTCATACATATGCATTAATCTAATTCCGCTTTGATGTTAAACTACGGACACTAAGTGTAGAAAGATAAAAAATATGTATCGGATACAAAACAAAAATGTTGTTTTTACATTTTACAAACGCATGTAAATAAATACGCTCACATTTATGCGTTATGTATTGTATATTTTAATGATGGCATACGCATATGTGATGTGCAGAATTTGCATAATTAAGAAGTGCCATAAGCACAGGGTGAACAGTATGTTGATTTTTTTTACTATAACTGAATTTTTTTATCATCAATATAATAATGGTTTCAGTTATGCCCCTATTGGGCTCAGCTTATCATCTTAAGGTTTTCCCTCATCTGAACGCTTTGTTTAGAAACATTGTATCCTCGCAGTTAATCTAAGAGATAACCTTATGATAGAACTTGGACTGAAAAACCACTTAGGGATTTCATTATGTGATTTTGAAGCTTTGCTGTAACTGACTGATCCAAGCATACCTCGAATGTACACGAATTATGGAACTCAGAATCTTCAAACCATAAGATTAGATGTCACGTTGAAGTATTTGGTATTAGGTACTCTTGTAAGTACGTATTTTGTACATGGGGTACCCATATCTTCCGATAGCTCGTAGTAGTCTCTAATAAAAATACAGTTGTCTGAAATAAAAAATAATTTAATATTTCTAAGAAGAAATAGGTTTTTAACATTAATATTAAGGAATCACATAAATATATCCATCGTTATGTTCACCAAAATCCCACCGTTTGTCAATATCCATAGCTAGTTATATCCAGGCTGCACTATAAGATAATATTGACCTAAGATTAATTTTAATATTAATCTCCCATCTACTCATAAATCACCAAGTGATTTCATCTCTCGATTTGTTCTCCAATCAAGATTATGTATTCGTTTTCTTGTTTATATGTGTCTCAAACTGGTTATGAGTAAATGAACTGAGGACATTTGTGACTAATTTATGCCATTGAAGTAGACCGTACGGTACGTATTTCATTCTATGGAGGTCTTCCCGTAAGACTGTAACATCAGGGAAGTATGTGGATCGTCAGGAACACCTTCGCTTTAAATTCGATACATCACCGCCAATTTTATTGGCTAACGAACCAGTTAGAATAGAGACAAGCGGTTGGTTCGCCTAGAGTCTGAACGTGCGTGCCCAGAATTGAATTGGTATCGTTCACCTCGTGTGTGGGGAGGGTATTGGAGGAACTGAAGCCTGTACTCCATTCGTATGACTGCCTTGTCAGCGCGGTCTAATTTCACTCTGTGAATTACAAATAGTGGAAAAATGCGTACTCTAATAGAGTACATAATGTAGAAGTATTCTCAAAAAGTGTTCTTTGCCATTTCGCATGCTTCATGGTCCATGTTATTTATCGCAGTTGTAAATGCAGAAAATTTGCTGAAAACCTAATCGCTCTACAGACGCGTGAGTGCATAGAATCGCGTTGAAGAGATTTTCGAACGAGTCTGTAGATAGTAATGGTGTCTCTATTTCGTGTTTCGTGTCAGCGTTTTGTGGTCAAGATCCGCTGTAGAGTAGGTTGCTTTTCTAACGTTTCGGCTTCCATTTCAGTTGACATTTTCAGGGTGAAGCCCTTATATCACTGAGTGGGAAGTGAATTATGATTTGTTAAACATTGGAGCGGCGTGCTAACTAATGGGTGGAGTCACGCGATTGATAAAAAGTGGTGATGAGGGAGGGAGGGAGGGGCGATTAGGAGAGTGTTATGGACCAAGTAATTGGCGAAAAAGGTGTCTAGAAAAAATGTTAGCGATCTGCTATTAGGAAAAGAAGATTGTAGTTACATGTCTTAATCGAAGCTTTATATTAATCAATTAGATTAGTTTTTTTGTGGGCTGGACATTTTTTTGTTTCGGGTTGGAGTGACTAGAATAGAATTCCAAATTTTTACGTGGTAATGCTTTTTATAGACTGAGTAGGAGACAGTTTAGGTATAACTTCGAAAAAAGAGTAGATACATGGGCGAAAATGTAGAGACGAAATATATGAGAATGGTGGAGAAAGATACAAAACGAGGATGAAAAGAAGAAAAGACAAGACAAGGTGGAAATATCAGACATTTTTCATGACTGGTCCGTATATTTAATTTTACGTATTTTACATTGGCTTAGACCCACTTCTCTGCTGGCGTATGTTCACATCATCTTCAAAGAAATCTGTCATTTACATAAAATGTAATCTACGTCCAAGTGCCTTTCAGTGTCTGAAAAATGTACGCAGTGAAAGGGTCATTGTAGAGAGTTCAGTCCCAAATTACGTGGTCGAATTACTGGATGCTGGAGTTCAACATGGCCGCTGCCCGGGTGTTGGTAGTTGTTACCTCTCCCCTCCCGAGAATGAGATGATATCGCCTTGATGCGAGTCTATTGGAATCGACTTTGATACGCAGTCGACTGAGCAGACTCATCTCATCTCATCCTCACGCACGACATAAATTTTTATTGTTTCAAGCAGAAAACCTCATTGTGTCCCATCCATGCTACTTACCATGGATCTTAGGTTTTCGAAACTTGTTACCCTCACAAAGAATGTATCTTTATTATTCCTACTTCGTCCTTGTTCTGTCATAACCTGACTTTATTTAATAGTCATAGATAAGCTTACAGTCGCTCAGATGATCAATAAATCCCGTTTCTTTGGACCCAAAATTTTGTTAATTCTCACAAGAGCTCGTTTGTGGACCATTTTCAGAGTAAGTTGAATTCAGTTCACATCTTCACATCCTATTTATTTATGGGTAATCTTAATAATATCCCTGTTCTGCCTTCCGTTTACTCCTAGGTCTCTCAGCTAGTTTATTTCCTTAATGTTTTCCGAACAAAATTTTGTGTGCATTTATAATCCCCGCCATTCGTCACACTTTATGTTCAGTTCATCCAGAAGGATGAGACTGACAGGAAATGAAGCATGCCCGAGGACAAATTAGAAGTTTATGCAATATTTTAGTTGGTAGACCTCGAAGGAAGTCATCGCTACTTACGTTAGACCATATCAGAAATAGAAGACTCATTTATTTATAGTATATTTTACAACATTGTCAGTCGGTCAGACTTTACCGTGAAATAAGTAGTCGTGGCCTAATTTAAATTACTATCCCTGCATTTGCTGCAGTGACTGAAGGAAACCACGAAATCCTCAGTCGTTATACCCGATCTCTGGGCCGAGTTTGAACGTGGGATCTTCCGAATACAGAGAAGGATTGGGGAGGTTAATATTAAAACATATCTTAGAGAAATGATATTAGTTTAAGTGACTCAATTTAGGGTCGAATGATCTTCTGGTTATAGTTCCATAAATGACTTGATCACCTGAATTGTTGACTTTCCAAAGGAAAATCCGCAGGTGTTAGAAAATTTCAATTGGTTCTATCTGAACAAGGGCCCAAAGTTGTAGAGTGCGTTACTGAACCCGAGACCGTCAGAATGCAAGGCACACAGTGCACCGCTGATGTTTAGTGACCATCGGGCCGTGACGTTCTATTACACCCTGTTGAGGATTGGGGTGGGGGCGTTCGATCAGCGCGTC